>NC_050595.1:21007500-21235000 GCF_013368585.1 Megalops cyprinoides
AAACCTGAATTCACTTATCGCTCCGTGTCACCTCGTTCTGGAGAAGATTATCCCTCTCCAACGGTAGACCACCTCTCTGGTGAGCTGGCCCACAAGGCTTTTTTTAAAGATCTTCAAAACCACAATATAAAAGCTGTGCATTCAGCACAACGTAATGCACTTTAAGAATACCACAAATGCGCACAGCCAGGAGCACAACAAGCAGGATATGGGTTTTTCCACGCGTCGACAAAGTGGCCAGAGGAGTTTTCCAGTCGGAAATGGAGCCATGGTGTCTGGAGACGAGTTACTTTTAAGTGCAGCGAAGACAGTTTCTTTTTTTTTTTTTTTATCAAATCTGAAGTCGACCCCTCCCCCATTACCTTGAAAAAAGTCCACGCGCTGTACAGTACTAAAGTGTGCCAGGCAAGGTGAAGTGGTAGCGATTGTCCTGTTAAAGTGGCACTACAACTTGGAGCATTACGTCCAATTGAAACGGCTCAAAGGCCCATGGAGTGCTCCTGAGCTGAGCCTTGGTCTTATGCACGAGGCCAGTTAATCACAAGGAATAGGCCCATATTGATTGGGCAGAAAATGCGCCTCATGTGTTACAAAATATCAATTAAGGCTTCAACAATAGTAAATGCGAGGTGTTCTTGAGTCACGCTCTTTTTTTTTTAAATATGGTGGTCATTCAGATGTAAGGTTGCATTATGTTTTGGCTGCAATAAGCCGCATTGTACTGGAGAACCACTGCAAGTTGTCATCCACTACTGAATAGGAAAAATAAAGTTTCAAACAGCCGTTGAGAGGGCTAATTGTACTAAGGAGCTGAACCATTTCGGCCTTGTCTGGGTGCCGAGTAGCTCTTCACTGTTTATGAATTTTATGTACAATGCTCTCCAACTTAACAAAATGTTTTTTAAAATAAGAAATGTTGATTTATATACCCAAACTTTTTGTAACTGTTTAATGCCTAGGATAAAAGATGATTGTAAATTGAGTTACAGTTTATGATTAAGGATACATTCACACTTCACAAAACAATTTGGGAAATTACAATTAATAATTAAAAATAAATTTAAATATTTATGTATTTGTAAATTAAATAACCTTAAAGAAAATCAAAAAATGAAAATTAGTTGACATAATACATTTACTATTTCAATGTTTTGATTTCAGTTGATTGATGAATGTACTTTTGATAACAAAGCTGTTGAATAATTATATAAATTATATGCTGCATGAAGATGAATAATCCAAAAGATTCTTAAAACAGATAAAACAGTCTGCTAAGTAAGTTAATGCACTCTTGCTGAGCATTGGCTGGGCCCTTCGACTGAGGTTCATGCCCTGCCGTGTCATCAGCCAACAATGACTGGGAGCCCCCTTAGCAGAACACATTGGCTCCATTTCAGGGGTGAGTATGTCAGCAGGGTTTACTCATCTGACTGCGCCCTCCTCCCACTCACCCCTCTCACGCACCTTATTGGACACCTATGTCAGCAGGGAGATGTTCCTCCATTTGGTGCCTGCCCTCCTGCTGCACAGTGGAACCTGTAATACGACAGCTAGTATGTAAATGTATCACTGCTTCAGCCTAAGTGCTCCTGCACAAGTGCAGTGGTTGTTATGGTGAAGGTGAGCCTAAAGTGTTCAACTGGAATTTCTAAAGTAAGTGCGCTTGCTTGGGCACAAAAAATAAAACCCAAAAAGAAAACAGATAGGACTTGCTCATATCGCTATTCCATGCAGACACTTCTACAAACATGGTGTGAAGACCACAGTGTGTTTTACGAAAGAAATCAATGGCAAAAAAAATGAATATGACCTAATGGAAGTTATAATAAATCACATGGGCAATGTTACCTCGGTTCATCTTTACCTGTGATTCATGTTTCCTTTCAAACTGAAGGCACTGTGCACTCCACTTACAAGAAACATGAATAACACACTAAAAGACTCAATCACAAATACCGATCAAAAAGACAGACAGAATCATTCAGATTCTAACACTATTAAAAAGTTACAAAATTACAGAAATCTGCTTATGAGAATCAATTTGGGCCCATTTACAAAGTGTAACATATCCAATGAAGTGCAATGGTGCATAATTAATGAGCAAAGTCATCAGAAAGACCAATGAAATGTAGCTGAGAAACTGGGCATTCCATAGCCCACACTGTCTAAGATTCCATGAAGAACAAAGGAGATGTCACATCATGAAAAAGAAAGCAAACAGCCAAGACACTGCAGCACCAATTATCACGGACACACTCAAAACTAATTAACATGAATCAAACTCTCCTTGTAAGCTTTTATGCCGTAAGGACATTGACTGGGCTATGGCATTGTAGCTCGAACAGCACCAGCAGTTCATACAGCGACATTCAAATTAATCTGAGTAATGGCATTGTTACTTTAGTTAATAAGATTGCATGAAAATACCGAGCACTTCAAACGCATTTTCCTCAATATGTGAAGAACTTAGCTAAGAGAAAATCATTGTTTAAGACATAAACATTAACGTCTTAATTTAGAAAGATTTTAAGAATCAACCGTTCCCAAATCAATCAAATCACCCTGGGTGCATGTGAATTTTGTAAGTGGAGTGTGCTGTATTTTTGTTGCCGTTGTTGCTGTGCAGAGTTGTGCAGTTGAGCATGCCAGCGGTAAGTCATATGGCCTTACAAGGTTGATTTACGAATCATTGGTGTGTCGAAACAAACGCTTTCCCTGGGTTGTATTTTCCCACAGAACTACCCTAGGAACATTTGAAGCCCCTTGGATTTTGAAAAAACAACCCGTATTACGAGCAGTTGCGCTGCAGGCTGGAGGCCGGTCAGAGTAGTGCGCTCTTCCCCTAACGCCCAGTCTATTGATCTTTCCCGTAACTAACGCTCCCCACTGAAACCCACACAATCTGGGCCGAGGAGTGCTTCTGGGCACCCCCACTTCAAAGTGGCGTATTTACTCTTAGAAATTTAGAGAAAGTGCAGTTGTGGATGCGTCCAACAACCTCAATCAATACCCAGCCCCGGTCTTTCTGACCCCCCTCCTGGCTAATAAAGTGCTTCTTAGGTTCGGCGGTTTCCCTGAAAGTCTTCTGAGGTTGTCTCGGACCGACGCTAATGTTTGTTCCATTCCCTGTTCTCGTAAATAGAGTTCTGTCATTCCCTCCAAAGCCAGCGCAAGCAGCTGTAATGGAACAATAATGAATACAAGATAACATACAGTTCATTTATTTCATTTAAGGTAGTATATTTTATACCAATTTATCTGAATAAAATTCAATTAAACTGACAAATTCAGTATGTTCTCATCATAAACAAAGGTATTCAATGCATTTATTTTACCAGAGGTATTTATAATGGTAATTGTTATGCAATCGATTAGTGAAAGTCCAAACGCCACTAGTGCATAAGGACCCTGCTGTTATCATGATAATTATACTACTTCCCATAATTTTTTCTGCTACAGTTGCTCTCCCTGTTATGATAATGACGTGGCAATAGGGCCATGCACTGTCACTGCCAAGTGAAATGACAGTGATGTCATGCCACCATATTTTTATGACAATATCAATTTTCTGATCACATTTTAACTACATTCTAATCACCATTCTAATTATCATATTCCAACAGCATTCTAAACCACATTTTAATAATCATTGTGACCATGTTTTCTATTTTACACTATTTTGTAATCTTGAGCTCAAAAATGCTCCAGTGGACTTAGGGAACTTGCCACTTGAAGTAAAACAAAATAAGACACAAAAAGTTGGAAAAACCTTCATTAAGTCAAATTATTCTCAAGTTTGCTATGCACATGACTAAATAGATCGTTATAAAGACTTTAATTTGCTCTTTAAAAGTGTAGGAATATGTATTATGTGTATTTAGCAGATCTCATTTTTCCCGTCTTAAGCAAAGTTTCATGCTGGGTTGCAGATTACCATAATTGTCTTCCCCACCCCTCAAAAACAATTTTTTATTACGAGAGAAGTCTGCAATAGGCCTTCTGCTTGAGTGAAAATGAGACAATCAAAATCTTTTGTAATTATGTACAATGATATTGTAATTAGCGATGATTAAAGTTACTCCATGCTGCTTTGTCTCTCTTGGCTACAATTAGAAAAATATATATATGTCAGCTGTGTTATTTGTAGGTGGTTATGCTTAAACTTAAGTCTCCAAAGTGGCACAGTTGGTGATTTATTTTAAAACAATGAGAATATAATTCCTCTCTACATGTTTAATTCCTGGGAAAGCATGCACAGTTTAAGTGATAAAATTAACCGTCCATGTTGATGTGAAAACCCACTCTGTCAGAAAAAGATTTCCCTGTGCTTATACAGCATGCTACCATATTTTATCAATTAAGCATGCATCATGTGGCATTGATTCAGTAGGGATTCAGTAGTGAGGGTCCACACATTGCATATAGTATTATGAATCTGACGACACATAAATCTCTGCTTAAATATTTACATACTGTAGATACAGCTTCAGGTGCAACTCCTGAAAATGAAAAAAATTTTATCAAAAAAGTGACATTTTTATGAGTGTAATGTAGGCCCACAGAAAATGTAATTACACACACTCTCAATATTGTCAGTCCTCTCTCTCTTTCTTTCTCTCTCACCTCACACACACAAACCCCACACCCTCTATCCAAGGGAGGTCCAGAAACCCGCACAATCTAAATGAAGAGGGATGCGAGATCCCTGTTTTGAAATGTCCTTCACACTAATACTCATCATTCACGCGGGCCTGTGGGACTTGGACCGCTCCTGCCTTCACCAGCCAGCTCCTACTCTGACTGTTTACATTCTGTATCTGTCAGGACTGAGATGAACATGAAAACAGCACAGACTTGCCTGGCTATTATTAATCCAGACTGCCGGCATGCACTTCCAAGCCTTCTTTCCCTCTCTTTCTCCCCCTCTCTATCTCTCTCACTCTCTTCCTTTTTCAAAACGCCACCCTCTGTCTTTCCAACGCCACCCTTCCCTGGCCACTTTCCCTCCCCTCCTCAGTTGACATGCTGACAGCCGTTTGTTAATAGGTATCAGTTTTCGGCGAACGCAGCGAGAAGGGTGTAATAATCATCCTTATCTCGGGGTGTTTGGCAGTTCTGTCCTCGGCGTGTTGGCAGACGTCTCCCGCTGACAGCCTGCCGGGCAGAAAGTGAGTGGGATGAGGGTGTGAGCAGTCTGGGTCGTGCCCCGCTCTTTCAAAACCTGGGCGAAGCTAAAACTCTAAGTGGCCTTGTAGCTACCTGTGCTATCAGACCTGACACTTACCGAGCTAACTAGGAGACTAGTGCAGAGGCTAATGTAGCACTCCACTGCAGTTACAGAACACACAGTAACAATATAAATTGGGCTTTCTGTGCAAGCATACTGTAACATTTATTCTACAAATTACGTAAATCAAGTAAAAGTGATTTATTAAAAAAAAAAAAAAAAAATTTGATTGAAAAAAATGGAGTTTCTTCCCTCAAAATAACTGTTTTTGGATTCAATCAATTTTGCTTTGACTTACAAAAAAATACCTATGTTACCTTTTCCCATAAAATCATTATATTTAATCATTTATCAGACTCTTAATCAAGAGTCAATTGCAAAGACAAGGTTAAAAGGCCACAGGAACAACAGTGCACACAGAACATGACAGAATATATTTGTGTCAGTCAACATGAATGTATTTATTTCATTCTTCTTCCTAAATTATGGTAATCATTGAACTGCCTGAACTGTGTATGTCAAGAAACCTCTTGTATGCGCCTGTAAAGTCACCATTAAGAACACATGTTGATTGATCCGGTACATGCTAAGGTTGCATCTCCAGATATGTGTGGAGAGGCTGTCCTCATGCTGGGATCGCTGCACTGGGTCTGTTCCGTCTCATTAGCTGGGCTGTGTGTATTAATGTGAGACTGTCGCTGCGGAGACGGCGCTCCCGAGCACATTGGGATTGTGGAGCCCGATGGCAGGGCCTGTGGGAGAGAAGGCGACGCCGTCACAGTGCGGGTCAGCTCGGCCTGCAGGCATGCCGAACGGGTGGTTCTGACAGCATGGGCCCTCGCCTGACGGATGGGGTCTTTATGCTGAACACCAAAGCTTTTGACCTAAGGGACTCTCCCTAAAAGTTGAGGAAAGAGATGGAGAACTCATGGGGAGCGTGGGACTCCGGGAGATCTGCATTGGATTAACAGTAGAAAGCAGGAGTGGGACTCATAGGAACTATGAAGCGTCAGGGCAACCGGTATTTACAGGGAGCACACCATATGCACACCAGTAATCCCTGCTGCAATGTTATAGTTCTCTGCCTCGTTCCGCACTGGTAACAGCAACCTTGCACACAGCTGTGTAGCACCCCATCTATGTAAACATCACAGAGGTTCAAGCACAGTATGAAACACATAGAGTGCACAAGAAGTTGAACCATTACAAACAGAGGCAAACAGAAGAAATAGCCCTCCCTTTTGTCCAGTATCAAAGCCTCAGTGGCTGATAGGTTACTAATTAACCTACAAGTTAACTGGCGGTAGGGCTTGAATGGTGTTTTGCTCACACTCACTTGTTAGCCTGGTCTGATACTGTTGCTCATTTAACCTGAATGGATACACTTATGTTCTATTGTGCCGGAAGTCGCACTGGATGAGATCGTCTGCTAAATGCATGTGATGTAATGTAATGTAAATACGAGTAGGAGAAACAATGGGACGGCACCCTTCTCTACCTCCCTCAGTGGGTGTGAGAGAGGCAGCTCACCTAATGCACCCCAATCTTGTATTATTATTATTTTCGAGGCATGGCAGCTGCTACGGCAACGGCTTCCATTGAGAGTCCCTCAAGCAGCAAGCTGCCGGCGGGAAGGCGGGCTCTGGCCCGACGAGCCACTCTGCGGCACAATTGGAAATACTCTGTCATCGTTGTCTTTTCAGCGGTGACGGATGTGCTGTTGAATAGGTATTGGATTTAGTTAAACACGGTTAAGTGAAAGATTTACTGCCATCGGTCAGGGAGGTCCGCAGAGGTCTCCCGATACCTCAGCAACTTGTTTTGTGCCATGCTCTGTGTAATGTTAATGTCAGGGAAAAGCGCTGAGGTGGTAATTGGCACTGAAAGGCAAACCGGGAAGCGAAAACAGATCAGGCAAAAAGTGACTTTGAAGCAAAAAGGCCATTTATTATGATGACATTTCGGACTGGTTGCGCTTTTTTTTTTTTGGTTTGCTTTCATTGCATACATTCCAGTCCTCCTGCTGACAGTATATTTGAATTGCAACCAAACAGACTAAAATCCATTCTTGAAAATACCTTTAAATAATGTCTCTTGTAGGACAAGGAGAAACACAATATAAGTCATGCATTAAGGTGGAAGTAAAAATGGATTCTGGGGATGAGGCAATGGTAGATGAATAAGTCAGTCAGGAACAGGGGCGCCCAAAAGGAGCAGCGGTCATAAGTAAAGAATTACATCAAAATATTTAAGCAATGCCGAGGTTAATGGTAGTTACTAATGACTTCAGACATACCAGCAAAAAACAAAACCTCATTCTAGCCCAGCGAAACGCCAGCTTTTCAAGGGAAGTTTACTTAGTTCCGCTTCAACAGCACACGTGTTTCTCCCTTTCTCCATGACCGCGTTTTATTTTATTTTTTTTTTTTCATAGCTTTTTCAAATGACAATTACTTGGCATTAATGTGAATTCTTTGCAAGGTCGGTAAGCGAACGCCCTCTCGGTCCGGCCTGTGTTATCTGCCAACAAACGTAATTGGCAATCAAGATGCAGAGGTTGCGTCCCCCAGCACGAACCGTGCATGAAAGGGAGATGCAAGCCGTGCTTTTGCAGATTGGCTCCCGCTCAAAAAGTGCTCGGGCTGCGGGTAACCTGCACACCCGATCTTCTGAGGGATGTTCTCGAGTTCACAACAACAAATGGACCGACGGTGCTCAGGGAGCCAGACCAACTCTCTGCTGACCAATTACCAGTTTTGGAAGCCTGCGGTGCCGGAGAAACTCTGACACCTGGAAATAAAACCCCATCTGAGAGAGACACAGGGTAGCTATTAAAATCTTGATAATTCTCTAATCGCGAGTGATTTGTTTTGCCTGCGGCCCACTTGGATACACGGGTGCAGATATCGGAGGGGGTGAGGAGGTGGAGCGAATGAGGAAAGAGAGCTTGTTTTACAACTTGGTCTGAGAGGAATGGATGGCATATTTCCCATTTCGGGGCTCCTGGAACAGTCAAAGATGTGTCGTATTTGCCTGAAGGGCAAGTCTAAAGGCCCCGCACTCATGATGGGGAAGAGATTGCTCATGATTCGGAGGGAATTTCACCAGGGCGCCCGAGTCAGAAATTCTTTTATGGAGATCGTTCTCAAAGGAAAATTCTTCTGTGTTGTTTATGTAACAAAAGGCTGGAAGAAGCAAAGAATTCACCTTGCAATGGTTTCTATGCCTTTATACAACATTCTTCAAGCTTTTGATTGATTAAAATAGAAGCTTTGAAAAACACTTTTTTCATCTTGTGAGCAGTATTGTATTGTGTATTGCAGTATCATTTGTGTCTGTGCTTATTCACTTCAACAAAGTGAAAGAACAAAGTACAAATGAGCACTGTGTTTGTATGTATGGATGGTCTGCACAAATGTACATGCATGAATGCCTGTGTGTGTGTGTGTGTGTGTGTGTGTGTGTATGTGCATGAGCATATATACATTTTCATGCATCTGAAGTGTACACATGTATACACATTCCTAGTTATTCCCAACCGATATGTACAAGGGTTTATGAAACACATGAAGTAGTTGTTCATAAATATGATCCTTATATTGTCATAAATAAAATTTAATTACACATCCCAATGTTGACATTTTGGAGTTCATGCAGTTCCCTGAGTTCCACCTTAAGAAAAGCAGGAGGAAACAGACGGATCAAACTGTAAGTCACCCTGTACTTCAGTTTGAGGCCCTGACAGTGATGGATCCTCACTCCAGACTCTTCCTTCCAAATATGTGTGGCTGAAAGTGACAGTATGTTGCTCCGAAAGCACCCCACCACAACAGGGCGCTGAGACACCCCCCAGAAGAGACAGGGGCGCAGGGGGGTTTGAGAGCGAACGCTCCGCTCCACCGGCATCTAATTACCGTCGGGTCCCTGTCTGCATGCCCGCTGGACCGCATGGGTCGGGAGGAGGATGTCCCGCCAATAAATCAGGCCCCAGAGGTGACAGCGCACAAAAAGAGGAGGATTGTCCTTGGGTCCCCTAGCGAGCGGCCACCCCGTGTCCCCGAAACGCGACTCCCTTTTCACTCGGGGCAGGTCAGACGCAGGACCCCTGTCGCCTCCCTAACCACACCCCCTCGTCCGTCTCTGCCGGTCTCCCGATCGAGGCCAGGCTATGAACTGTTTCCAGAGTCTGTTACCAGCCTAATTGAAAGTGCTTTGTCATCGCATTCGCTGGAGCACTGATGGATGCAGAGCTGAATGAGGTTTGGATTTTAGTTATATCGAGGCCTGCAGAAGATTTATGGTGGGTGGTTTACAAGAGTGCTGGGGGGGCGTTAGAGTCGGACCTCCTCTCCCCCTCTGTAATCTGTTAATTATTGCTTATTAAACTGGCTTAGCCCTAGTGGACTGCTTTCACCATATCCAAAGGAAGCTGTAGCAATCCATCTGAGATGCTTCAGATCATGCAAGGCGCCAGGCTATTACTCTGAGAAATAGATAAATGTGCTCAGGTCCATAAGGTTTCTCTCAGCAGCAATAGCATGTAAATTAAGAGAATCAGACATACTGAATTGGTTGATATGTGGCTTGGTCTGTTCTTTTTTTGTTCAGAAAACTCAATAAAAGTTAATGTCAATCTCCAGTGACAGTAGATACGCCCATTAAATACTAAATGTGATGTAAACAATCAGTAATTATTCAGAAGACACCCTAAGGCAGCCTTTAAGACTGAAATGCAATGTAATGTGCTGTTAAAAGCATACCCACAGTGATAGAGTTTGGAGTGCGGTACGCATCCAAAGAAAGGGGAAGGTAGAAACCCTTGCTATCAGCACAGGCAAAGTGCATTCCCAGGAGTCAATCCTCCGCCCCAACCCGGCCATAAAATGGCTCTAACGAGATTTTATTACTCGTTAAACCAGCCAAATGAAGAGGTGCTTGTGGTGTGCGTAATTGTTCACCTGTGCTCCCACAATATTGGGATCTTCCTTTGTTTAAAAACTGCTTCTGGCGTTGGCCACACGGAGTCTGCATGCCAGGAATTTCGAAGAGTGCTCATCTGGAGAGATCATCCACCGCTAAGTACAGAAGGGCCCGCTACTGCTGGCGAGCAGTAACAGTGCCGTGGAGAGTTGTTCTGGTCTCAAACGTTAATGAGTGCGGGATTATGGAGTTGTTTCGGGAGGTACCCTGCCGGGCCACACCCTCTGTGTCTCAGCAGCCTTCAGAGAGAATAGCCTTTGTTGTCAGCCCTTTGGCGAGGTGTGGGAAGGCAGGGCCAACCTCCACTTAGCTTTTTATTTTCTCTCCTAACTTCTATTTTGAATTTGTGACTACTGTATCTATTACTTGTGAATCCTTAACAAGCTTCATGCTTTCTAATCCAAATATCCAGCATTGTCCAGAATGTATTGTGATGTCCCAGAGTGTGATGTTCTTGTGAAGCGATATTTGTGATTACTGTGCTGTGTAACATGCAGAACATGTAACATGTACTCATTAAACTAAGGCAAGGAACACAGAAGGTTCAATTTAAAAATTTTTGCTGAAGTTAGCCATTAAGCATAGCTTATATGGCTACAATATGCTTGTAGAAGTGGGAAAAAAGAGCAAAATATCCCACTTTTCAGCAATCCATACTCACAAGACCTTGAACACAAGGCACTGGGAGTCACTGAGCTCTCGCTCCCCACAGCCTCCTAAAGAGCACACCCCCAGCTGCCTCTGCTGTCAGGGCCCGATTCCTGGCGCCCGGCCAGAGCATCTCTGATCTCGGCTTCTTTGTGATTTTTTTTTCTTTTTTTTTTTTTTTAAACATCACGCTTCTGCTGTCCTAAAGCCATGCCGGGAAGCGGTGCCACGGTGGACGTGCAGCGGAGGGGAGCTGACCCCGGCTCTGTGATGCGAGTGAGAGAGTGGGGTGGGGGTCACGCGGCGAGGTGGGCCTGATTATAAATAAAGCGGAGCGCGAGCTTTCCCGCCGAGACCGGGCCGGTGCCAGAGGTGAATGGCAGCCCTCACAGCGGAGCGCTGAACGCTGCCCTCGCCTGTAATGTTGGCTCAAGGCTTCCGAGGCTCCGTGCGCAAAATAATAAAAAAAAAAACATAAATAAATAAATAATGGGTAGAAAGCTGGAGTTGTTGGGAGGAAGGGAAAAAAAGTAAACAAGTTGCGCTGCATTTCCAGCATCGGTTCCCTCAAGTTTGCCGTGCAAATGTGGAAACTCTGCAGACTGACAAAAAAACAGTAACTTGGAATGAGGCTCGCTTTTTTAGTGATGAAGACATTCTCATTTGTGTTGTGAAACGGTACCAACACAAAAGCAGCCCATTGTGAATGTGCAGAGTTGGAAACAGAGTTCATGATGCCTGTGAGGAAAATTACTGTGGGTACAGATATAGATATAGGTGATTACATATCATTTTGTGCAGGGGCTTCTGTGAGCCTGGCAACCTCTGTGATGGATCTGTTTTGAAATTGTAACCAGTGTGAAATGGAAAAAAAAGCAATCTGGGTACCCAGCCAAGATTCCTCAATATGATATTACTTGTATCTAACGTAATCCAGTTCATAATTGCAGGCTAGGAAGTTTGTGTTGGCACGTCAGGTTTACAGGTTTACTATACTCTGCTTATGACTCACATTGCAATTTTTTTCTTTCTTCAAATATCTAAGAACCTAAAATAATATAAATATTATAAATAATATAAAAAATTTTGCTCTTTCTAACCCTCATACATCCCAGAATGCATTGCTCCATTGCATGGGGAATCTATGTGATGGGTCTCTCTTTCTCTCTCAGCGCCAGAGCGGAACAGCAGACACGCCTGGCAGGAGAGGAGTAGAAGAAGAACAAAGAACATCCACTTTTAACAGGAAGGATGGCCTTCACTATAAACAACACAAAAACCTTCCTCGTCGCATTCAGTGAAATTGAATCCATCTTTGCTTTCAGCCACAATGCCTGCGAAACAAGTTTCCCTCACAAAGTGGCCCATAGGCCTTCTGAAAGACCCTATAGGATCCTCGTGTAAATTGACCCGTCTTCATTTGTTTTTGTAAGCGTTGCTATAAAGGAATCTTATCTGAACACCTGTCCCAGTGAAACATTTCTTTGAAATGTAATTCTGGTAATGAAGTGTAGCTTTACAAAGCTTACAATTATTCTTTATTATCGCTTGCAAATGAGAAATTTAATCATTTATATTTCAATATATAAAACAATTATGAATTTTGTTTTGTTTTGCTTTGCTTTTTTAACATTGTAAAAGAGCCTTTTATCTCTTTTTCTAAAAGAAAAATCCTTAAAAAAATCCTACCTTAAACCATCAGTTAATATATCCAAGCCTTCAGGAAAATTACCATGGTAAATGAATATTAACTTGCAGATGGTTTAGAATAAGAGGGCACTGCAGCGGCTCCTAACGAACAATTGATTAACTTGTAAGTTCCCATTGCCTGGCTGTTGTTAGGGGTGTTTACCATAATTAAGGGAGGGGAAAAGCGTCCAGATGCTTTGAGCGCAGGTGAAAAGCGATCTGTCAGTGCTCCAGAGTAACAGAGATGGATGCAGCATTGAATGGCTATTGGTTTTAGTTAACCATGACAGAGTGCAGGGTGACAAGTCAGTGGTCACAAAGGTTTAAAGATCCGACAACGCTTCAGTGATTTCTTTTTTCAGAGAGGATGACCTCTGTGTATACACCAGCTGCTGATTTAAAAACAAAACAACAAAAAATCATAGCGAGAATTTTTTTTCTTTTTCATGAGGTTGACAGTACAAAATGAAAACCTCCCTCAACCTCAAATGCCTCCCTGTCACATCATTCATTCAGGAGGCTTGCTGTAACATTTTAAGAAGGCTAAAGTTGTTGGATGGGCCACAAGGGAGAAGTCAGCTATAGGCGTAAAAAGGGAGTGGTGTTAAATAACGCAAAAGCAGCCATATCTGCATCACAGTTTCAATTTTAGCTAAGTTTCAGAAATGCCAAAATAATGGGTATAGCACACGACTGAATCTGGGGATTTATACACCAGCAAAGGTTAAAAAAATTTATCTGACGGTGTTCTGAATATTTCTAACCATTCAGCTATGTTTAAATACCTTTGCAAAACAGAGACAGAATTTTTAGCAGTAAACACACAGATCTGACTATCTAGTCAGTAAACAGAGTATCTGTAGTCATACCACAGATCTGTCAATCAGAGAAAAAGCAACAACAGAACTGATTTATTGACAGAATTTGTATTTCTTCAACTGATTAGAGGCTTATACCACATGCTGAGAGATATTTGCACTCACAGCAATGAGGGAGCAACAGCACATAAACATTCTGAATTAGTGCAATATAATATTTTAAATAATCAATATTCACAGGCTGCCAAACACTGAGCGACCCATAATCACTCAGATAAATGTATTTATTTTTTTATGAGGACAAGGCTCCTTCTAAAACATAAAGAGAGGAGGTTCTGAGTTTGAAGAAAAAAAAATCTTTCAGATTGTGCCAATATTAATGTTCAACACTCAAGGAAGGCAGTGCACATCAAAAGTATGTTTGATATTTTCTGTTTTTGGTGTAGTAGTGGTGATGTTGTGTGCACTGGAGTCTGGACAGAGAAACACAGGATCCCAAAGGCCTCCACGAGACACGCGGTGAACGCTCGACCGAAAATCTTCTCCTCGTGACCCCTGGCTCCACGGGGTGATGCCTGGTACATGTGGACCTTCCATCCAGCTGCACCAGATCACAGATTTCGGCGTGAGGGAGGCCCCTAGAGACTGAACTGGGACCAGCGGAACTCCAGTCTTATGTGAACCCCCCCAGCCCTTAGGTTAGCTCTGGTCAGACAGACACAAAGATGGAATATGAAGGCAGCCTCAAAGGCATTGTAGAAACCCACTTCTGCAAAACCCATCTCTCCGTTCACGCTTATGTTGCAGAACTCACTGCCAAATTTAGCTGGTACCTTATCCTTCTGCTAAAACACACCAGGAATCCTAACTCTTGGTAGTACAAAGGAGTTTAAACAAAAGAAGTACAATAAACAAAAGAAGCATTTGCTCAGTTTGTTTTTGTCTTTTTAAAATGAATTGGTAATATATTTTGCTAACTTTAATTTATAATTTTATGGTTTTCAAAGATTATTAAAGTTAAAGCTTTATTATTTTTTATGGGGAAAATAAACACATACGCACATTTGTTTGTTTGTAGCATCCACATGCATAGCAGAACATGAATATTATAAAGATGACAAACATTACTGCAAAAGGCATATATAAAACTGAAAACCTAAGGCTGAATTTTAATCTATACTTTATAGATTATACTTTATATTTTCCAACATTCCATCAAGTTTTTGAGTTTCCAAGAGACAGACAGGAAAGACAGTAATTATTACCGTATGATATTAATGCATAATGCACTAATATAATAAATAAATCCAGAGAATGCCTCCATGTGCAATTACATGTATTAAGTGTGTGTTAAGATACTTCTGTTGAACCATTATCTGATGAATACATATGATCTTGCCTGCATATTTCCGCATTTAGCAAAAGGACATTTTGATCCCTGCTTATGTTAGGACATAACAAACAAATAAACCTCATGTGAAAAAATATTTCAATACATTTTTATAAGACAGTTTCTGACCCAGCTAATTAAAAACCCGCATTTCAACCCATTTGTGTGGAGCAGTTCCAGAACAAGGGGCTGTTTGGCACTGTCGGGTTGCAACTGAGGAGAGCATGCTTGGCGCCACAACACGCTGGGAACCAGAGCGGATGTTGGGCCCGGGTTTCTGAGGGAGGTCTCCAAAGTGAGCACATGCCATCAGATACCGTGCAGATGCGCTTGTCTGCAGTACCCCGCCATCTCCGCCGTGCTGCAGGAGGAAGGCCATGGTAAAGGGTTCACTCTCAACTGCAAACACTGAAAAGGAACGGAGGGTGGAAAAAAAGAAAACATGGCGGCTTTTCAACCTGCAGGCTTCAGACAGGAGGGCTCTGGGGGAAACAGCAGAAAGCCATTAACTAACTGCAGTATTATGGTGATCTATTTGCAGGAACGAGCTGTGGACAGCTAATGAACTAGCCCTAACGTTTTTTTTTTTTTTTTCCAAGCCAATACATACCACCGGGAGAGCTCCATCGCTACAAACTGTGTGACAGATCAATGCCTAATCCCTAAATCAAGGGAAGAAAGGTTATCCACTGTCTCCCTGGGATTCCCCTCACTCCTATATCTTATAAAACATCAGCTTCTTTTTCTACCCCTCCCCCCGAGTTAAAACCAAACACATCTTTTTCACATTGCTAATTAAATGTGAAGGAGTGGATTTTTTCCTTCTCCTCCTCCTCTTTCTTCTTCTAGTTCCTCTCAGTTCTGCATGTACTGTTGGTGTCTCTACTGTGAAAACAGATCTGATGGGCTTGATGCGCCGTGCTCTCACGGACCTCAGCAGGTATTTCCCATGATTGACAGCTGGAGGGTCAGGCGCCCGTCTTCCAGGCTGTCAGAGGGTGGGTGTTAAAGAGATTTGGGATGCCGAGACCCTCATTACTTTATAGCTCGCCTGTCAGATCTATTGAGCAGCTCTGTATTATAGGACTCTCCCACTCTCTCTTTCTCTCCCTCTTCCACTCTCCCGTCTCTCTCCCTCTCCCTCGCCCTCTCCCTTCTTCATTCTCTCACATTCCCTCTCACTCTCTCTCTCCCTCTATCCTCTTTCATTTTCGCTCCCTCTCTCAGTTCTTCTCCCTCTCTCTCTTGCCGTCTGGAAGGCATTGCATTTCAGCCTTCCACATAAAGAGTCCCCTCGCCATTCAAGCATCTTTTCTTTGGCTAAGAACAAGCTGCGCAGATTTTCCACAGAATGCCATCGTGTTGGTCCGCGTGTGTGTGTGTGTGTGTTTGTGTGTGTGTGTGTGTGGCTGTGTGTGCCACCGCTTCCTCCTGGGAAAGGTTTCACTGCACCGCGGGATTTCAAACAGAGATTAAAGGTGTCATGCTTTGTGTGCACTGTATGTAGTAGCAGAGAGGTGGCATCCACGTTTGTGGGCAGAAATCGAGTGTCAGGATGTTTGAGCTGGACCCGTTGAAAACATATGTCACCAAAATATCAAACTATCACAGCTGCTTCATATAGATATATTGCATTTGATTCTTCAACAAATTTATCTGTTTATCAAGTTTGAGTCACTTTGTACATTTATCTTACCTTGGCCCTACACTAATTGTAGTATATTTGCTATAATTGAAGAGGAACAACTTTAAACTAGATTATAATGACTTCAATTCATAATATATTAGGACATATCTTCTTAAATATGTATTCTGTGTGTTTTTTTTTCCAAATAAAGAGTAACCTGTAAGACCTTTGCATGAAACAGGCACCATTTCTCTTTTCTAAGTGTTTAATTGCCCTGTGACATCAAAGATTACACCGCTGAATGAAAACAGATGGCAGTAGAAGAATGAGCTGAGTGACCTGATTCTCTCAGCTCAGGGATCAGTGCAGAATGACAGTGATTTCAATAGTTCAATCCACTTAGTATTTCGAAATTAATCAGCACCGCTTGACACATTGAAATGCATATCATATTTTTTGCACATTATTATTTCAGATATATGAAAAAGAAAACTGCCCGGTTCATCAGCACATGTACCTGAACAGAATGTTGTATTGTAAGAAGAGGCAAGAGATTTGTTTTATTAACATGCAATAGTTGCATTGGATCTGTTTGCTTTTTTACTGTTTTTGGGGGCTTTTTTGGTTTATTTAATCTGTAATAATGTAATATGTGGTGCTGACTAAATGTAATTAATGAATATTACAGGGACCTCTTTAAAAAGTTAATCGAGTTCAGGAAGCATGTTAGTGCTCTGAACTGTTTTTGTTATCTATTTTTTGTTGTGTGCCTTCCGTTGTAAGCTTTTTATCCAATCCAGCAAAATAGATATTGAATTTGTGCTTAATACAGCAAATTAAACCAAGCTTTTCTGGGCTGAATTAAAAAATGACAACATCAGAGAGCCAAACCAACTTGAGGCGATGCTTTGTAGTCTTCACCTGAACGTCTCTCAGATGATCTCCGTACATGCACGGCTGTCCCCCCTGCAAGAAAGCCCGGGCCGCTCCACCTGAGGGAGATATTTCCCCTCGAAGTGTTTCTTCGTGACTCCGCGTGCCGCGGTAAGAGACACGCGGACAGAGGTGCCTGTAGCGGCGTCCCAGCTGTTTCTGTCTCTGAGGGAGCCGCGGTGATGGCTGGGATGGCGTCTCGCGCTTGCACCTTTCTGGTCAGCGACCCCCGAGTCTCACAGGAGACAGGCAGGCCTCCAAGCCCAGGGGCAGTCATGCGTAACTTGTCACTTTTTTTTTTGGCTTCCAGCACAGCACACAGTGGGAGGCTTCACCTCCAGCAGGCCACTCTTCCCTGGCACGGACACCTCCTTTCCCCCGCCCACCCCCCCCCCCCCTCCGCTTTCCCAAGCGTCGGGGGAGGGCAAGGCGCTCTGGGACAGACCACACATCCCTGGACTCCGCTCAGTTATGGGCTGCGTTGGTGGGCGGTGTGAAACAGCCATTCCCAAGTGCTCCCCCTCCCAAAAAAAAAAAAAAAAGAGTTATTAGAAACCGGGGGACTGGCGGACACTGGTGCCGTGCCAACCTAAGCTGTTCACATGGACACTTGCTGCGTCTTTTTGTCAGTATGTGTATTTCCTGCTTGCTCCATGCCAATTTAGATGACAAGACCTCTACAGCTGGTAATATATTAAGTACAGCATTACAAATGTTTCAAATGATAAACATCTCTCTTAGCAGAGTTTTCCCTGTCGCAATGATTTTGAGGACTGAACGTCTTGAACTTGATTGCACACTTAACAGAACCACCTCACGGGAGCTTTGTGTTAGTGCACAGGTACTATCCTTTCTGCCATATTTCTCCGCATGTCATTGGCCCCTTCAACCGCCATGGCGGCGCATTGGTTCGTTTTGAAACCAAATTGATTTTGAAGGAGCCATGGCTTTGGTCCTGCCTGTGTCCTGATCTGAGAAAATGGGGTGAGCCTCTTTGCAATGTGTGCTGTACGACTCTACCCTGGCTTGTCCTCGGCGGAGCCTGTATTGATTGTGTGTTCTGAGAGTGCTCATATTGTCCGGGCTCCTTTACCGCTGGGACTGATCTAATTGTTTGTCTCTGGACGCTTTCCTCTCTTCTCCCCCTCTGTCTTATTCACGTGCCAAGTCTCACCCCGCTCTGTAGTCTCTCTTTACAACATGTCGCGCTGCAGAACACTACAGATGGCCTGTCTCTCAGCAGACCCTCTCCCACTGAACATTACAAACAAATCCACACACACACAAACGCGCGCGTGCGCACACACACACACGCACACACATGCACATACGCACATATACACACTCAAATACATGCATTCATACACATAAGCACAAAGAGACATGGACACACATGAATACATATGGATATAAACCCATGCTCATACAAACACACACTCACATGCACAGTTCGTGACTGAAGGTGAAGGTTGTGGTTTGCTGGTGTCAGCATAGCAATAGTCCTTATTATTCCTATTATTCCTTATTATATATTTGTGTGTGTGTGTGTGTGTGTGTGTGACACCTATCTCACAGGCTAAGATCTTTTTCTTTTCTTTCTCAGTCCTCCTTCCTTACCCTCTCTCTCCCAGTGTTCTTAACGCTTGGCTTTCCGGCCTGAGGAAGCCCTCAGTCAGGACTTATCAGCGAGTTAACTCTAAAGAAGTGGGCTGGATCAATAAGGCGCTCTCTCTCTCTCTCTTTCTCTCTCTCTCTGAGAGGAGCCGGCGGCGGGAAGCGATCAGAGCGCGGAGGAGCTGTGTGGCCGCAGGAGCCGATCGATACGCTGACAGTGTCCGCGCTTTGTTCTCTCTCCCCACACTCGCGCGGAAGACGCGCTTTACATGAGTGCTTAAAGGTTTGTTTGTTTGTTTGTTTTGTCCTGTCTGGTGTGTTTTTTTCTAGTTGTTCATCTTGTTAGCTGGCGCAGTTGGGGATCAGGCCAAGGCTGACTAAAACGCCTCTCCGAGCGTGCACCTCATAAATATACAGTCACATTTTGATTGTATCGGTGCAGCAATTACATGCTAAAAAATCCAATGGTCACGGACTCCAGATATCAGTAATGATTTGACACATATTGACACCTTTTTTTTTACAATGGCCCTAGGGGTTCCAGGATAAGCACACATGTCCCACAGACCTCCCATGAAGGCTACCTCTAAATGCCATTGTTTCAGTCCATGTCTGTACAATGATAGCTGCAGACGAACAGCTAATAGCTCATTGACTGGCAGAATATTGATAACTGGTCATTCTGTGACACCTTGGTATGAGTCGATATGTCACTAACGGCTATTTTAAAGCTTTGCTTGTGACACTGATCTAAAATATCACGCTCAGCCACACTACTAATGAAATTTAGAAGTTGTGTAAGTCATGATAATTATGTTTAGTTCTAACACAAAATAAATTGCCACGCAAGTGTGCAATACAGTCATCTTAATGACATCAGGAGACATGAATTCTATGTCATTTTTTAGGGCGATATTCACAGCTGGATCATAACTGCTGTATACTGAAGTTGTACACAGATTAATTGTTTGATGTTAAATCAGTACTATGTGCATTTTCCCTATTAAGAGTTTTTCCCCTGCAACTTAAAGTAAAATTAACTCCCCATGAGGTAGTCTCTCACCCTTCTAACAAAAATTTAAATCCCCGACGTCGCTGAAAAATTCAAAAAAAAACTTCAGCGGACACTTGGGGCTTAATTCCAGCACATGGAGACACAGGAGAACCATCCTTATTGTCTACGTTCAATTCAACAGCCGCTTTTCAAGCACAACCTTCCTATGACATCCTTTGTCACCCTCTTATCCTCCAGGAATTTTGTTATTACTGATTCCTCTTGCATGCACCGTTTCTCACATGGCCACCCGGCCCAAGTTAAGCGTTTCCCTCTCCTCCCTAAGCTGCCTGGAATCACTCCATAGAGAAACCTGAATGTGGGCCCTGCACCCTCCTTTAAAGGTGTTGACCGCCGAGGACTAGCAGGTGTCAATAGGTCCGCATTCGCTGCCCGTGGGACGCTGAAAAGCGCGGGCTCGTCACCCGCGCTCTTAATGAGACGGCACAGATGAGCCATTGTCACGGCCGGCCCTCGGTCTTATTGTACTTTGGCCTTCCACCTCTTTTCGGGCCAGACTGGTGTACGAGGGTCTCATTAGGAGGAGCCAACGAAAACCGGGGTCAAGGTACATAAAGGTATCCCGAGCTAAAGAGCATGCGGCTAAGATGAGCTGGGAGCTCCAGCGTGGCCTTAGGCTCCCCCTCGGACCTCTGGCCCTGCCCGCCGTGACCCCCTCTCCCCGCCATTATTTGGTGAAGCGGAGCCCGATAATTATTTAGCGTGGACAGAGAAGGGAGCCGGCGATTGAAAGGAGTGTGTCACTCCCGGGGAAAAGGATAGCGGGGACGGACAGAAAAGAAAAAGAAAATCAGAGAGAAAAAAAAAGATCAAAAGCAGACCGTTTGCTTTTCACGCCTCAGAAAGCTCCAAAGAGGATGAGGAACAATCGAGGCTCGGGTCTCCTGTCCTCTCTGGCAATTAGTCTCAGCTGATGAAGTGAAAGGGATGAATGCGGGGTTCAAGGCCTTCTCTCAGGCTCGCACAACAGGGCGGGTTTTTTTCTCCTTCTTCTTCTCCTCCTTTCTCCTCCTCCTCCTCCCCCTTCACAGTGGCAGAAATGCAGCTAAAATATTTCCAAATCAAGACAATAGACTCCAAGGTGCCAAATCTTAATCACGGTGGCTGATGGGATTGGGGGGATGAGCGTTGTGTGGGATAAAATCCCCCAACCCCGTGCACGCACACACACACACACACACACACACACATACACTTCACTGAAAGATTCATTAAGAACTCGAATTCTTTGGTGGTCTTTCATCAGTCCTTTTCCAAGAGAATACCTGAGACAAATGTAATATAGATGTCAGTCTACTTCATGAAATTAAGCAGACAGTTGACATCTATGTGATGGACATCTTGTGAACCTCAATTATGTAAAGAATACTGAAAAGAGATCAAATTTTTCATCACACCATTCAAAACAGAGTGTGCTTTATAGCTGCAAATAGTTCCCCACAAATACAAAACACGCATGTCCCAAAACCTGTTAATTTTGTGCGTTGGAAATATGTGTAGAGAATAGATTTGGCTTTGTAAACTCTGGGGTTCAACCCATTCAAACCATGAGGTCAGAGTGCCAATGATACAAATACAGAGCATCTGAAATGGGCTTTGGAGGATTTAAGACCACTGCTTCAGAATTCCTTTGATCTATGCAAAGTTAAGGCTACAATGCAGCATATCAATAGCAAAGCATCACAGTGTCCGCTGGCATCATGTGTGTTTAACATGCATAATTCAGCACTCTCAGAGGTAACATCGAGCTGTCCACATAAGCCATGTTTGGATTCTTGGAGAAGGGAGGATTTGAGGTTTGTCACATTGAGCTCATGTCTTACAGGATAAAGATAACGAAGCAGAGCGCTTCCATAATGAAAGATGTTTATTATTTATAATTTACCATAAAAAGTTCCCAATAAAGGTTTGCATTATTAGGTTTCCCTGATGTATACATAATACCTTCAAAAATATCCAGTCCCCAATATTTAACATGCCTTTCTGTCTGTTTTTGAATGCTATCTTTTTTAATGCACAAAGCGTTTAACCACAAGCCACTAGTCGACCCTTCTTTGACTGTAATTTATTGCATGCTTGTTTCATAGCCCAAAGTGTCCTCAAAACACTTAAGCTGCCATCAAAGTTGTGGGACTTGCTGGTTTTGGGGACATATAAGTCGATCTGCTTTGACATTTACCTCTAATTGTAAAATGAGCTTTTGTGAGTAGTTTTGGATGATAACCAATCCATCAATACATGTAAGTCAAGTGTTTACCCTATCTAACTCATCCATGCAGTTTTTAGCACCCCAGCACAAAATATGAGCCATCCTAAGACGTGCCCCTAATACGGACCATGGAGTTCCATTTTAATAACTAGAATGAAAATGTTTATATATTTAAAAAGAGCTCTTCACATATATAATGCATAGCTTTGAAGACATCAATGTTAATGATATTTGTGTGCTTTACTTTTTCACTTTATTTGAACCATAGCAGCTTATTTGAACCATAGCTTAATCAAGTTAGCAAATGTATTTATGCTGTCTTATTATGTGATAACTAGTTTCATAATTGATTGAAAATGAGCAAAAAAGTGAAAATAATAGACTTTATTTTCTAAACTAATCACTGTCTGTTTTTTTTTTCAAAATGGTATATCTTCTTCAGATTAACTTCATCAAAGACAGGAAACTATCTAAGACTGATATATCAACAACTCATTACAGACAACAACAAATAAATTGGTAAATGTAAATGGATTAAAGCCACATTTATTAAAATAGGGCTAATTAATGTACCTTTTATAATTATAATTTATTGTAATAACAATAATTATGTGTAGAAACAAAAAAAAAATTGAAAATTGTTTTTCAGATTGTTTATTCAGTGCGTGGGTGTATGTGTCTGCATGTTTCTGTGTATGAAATATGATTATTTCATTTAATCATTACCATCATCTATATGGTTATACACCACAGTATAAAGTAAACACTATATATAGTTAACTGTTTGTTGTTCTGTAGGTAAAATAACATCTTTAACGGCAGTGTAAAACATAATGTAATATAAATAGTATAGAAAAATGTGAGCAAGTCACCTCCACATGGCTTTCAGATCAAGAACACAGATGTCAGCTCAGCTGCAAGTGACTCCTACAAATGAATTCACTGCAAAAAAAAAGTGTATCATAACTGAATCCGATTCAAATCAAAGTTTCTTTAGAAGACTTTATCAAAGACTTTGATCACCGACCCCGTGCCACCCTACCCCCCAACCTCTCCAGGGACCAGGTGGTCGCACATGAGGTTCGCGGACATGGAGGGGGACAGGCCAAACTACCCCACTGGTGCTTTCTCCGCCATCCACATCCAGCAAGATCACTTCAAGTGCAATGAGCACAGGCGGGCTTTACTGCGCTGTGACCACTGCTTTGGGATTTGCTGCCCATGTGAATTTTACTCAACTGCGGAGTTTCTGGGTGACCCGTTCACACCTCACGTGTTTGTCTATACCAGTTCATCTGAAATACTGTATGTTGCCCAAGGCCAGGGGTAGAAACAAGAACTAAGCAAATACAAAATCTGTTCTATGAGAGGAGAGAAGCTGGCAAGCCACATTAATAAGGCTTTTATTTTTAATGTGAGGTTAAGGTTAGAAGCATTACAAGAAGCAACCGCATTCCCTCTACAAAGAAGCGACAAATTTGAGTCATTTTACGATATGATTGATTCAATCTAAAAGGAAGCATGAATACTTTTTTCCCTCAGTGTGTGCATGCTAAAATCTTTGCTATGCACCAGTTCCTGAATAATTTCCTCTAAAATGACTCTAATCTTTGGCTCAATTTAGGTGGAACTTCGTCCTTTGTCCTTTCCTGAACATTTAAAACCAATTTATTTCCAACTTATAGTGAGTGAACAAAATGTGGATAACCTTCAAACATCAAGAATGAATTTTACCTTCCTTTTTATTTTAAAATATGTCAACACTTTCAGGTGTCATTCTTGAGCAGGAAGCTAGAAAATTTGATGGAAATACTTACCATGAAATCAGACCTTACTGAAAAAGAGAAATGCTTCCATTCTGATAAACAATCACTCATATTGTTTCCCACCACAGTATGCAACCCCTACAAGCCTCATGCAAGGAATGTTTGGAGGAAAAGTGTACTCATCGATTATGTGAGCTCCACAAATGAGGCAGTTTTGAGTCTGTTTGTAACTTCTTGGACTTTTGAGAAAGACTGTATGTCTTTGTCTTACTGACTTCAGGTACAAATAGTATGTGCACACAGGGATGGCTCCAGACCCCTTCCCATAATGCAGTGCATGCCCTCTTAGTGAACCTCTTCTAGGCTACAAGGACTTTGCCACATGTCCTGTTATGTGGCATTCTAGCATGAGACCATGCGGCAATGACACCATGCCAGATTTCACTGGAGAAAGAGACAAAGTTCAGCAGTGTCTCCTGAATGCAGAAGGCTTCACAAGCAACAAAAAGCCTGCTTTCATCTGCATGGTTGCAATGGCTTATCAAAAAGGATGCACTGTTTTTTCTCATATTTCGTGAAAGGCTGAGACACTTTTTGAGACTCTTTTTCATTTCAGCATTGTACTGTTACTGTGATCACCATAAAGGCATACAATACAAGAAGCTAGAGGAAACCTGAGTTTTCTAAGAAGGTAAAGGCCATGTCAAGTATAGTATAAGTAAAGACAGCATATACTCTGTCTAAACAAACATCAATGCAAATGTCAATTAAAACAGATTACATTCCAAACAGTTACGTTTGCCTTTCTCAATGGGAATGGTATTACTTAACTTAAAGGTTAATAACACCATGTCAGTTATATTGGAATGGAAATGCAGACAGATCATTAAAATACTGGGTTTGGTAAACACACAATAAGAACATATAAATATAGGGATATAAGGACTTTAAACAGTGATACCAATGGTTCGCTGTGCTCAGATGAATGATGTAAACACTGTCACAATAATGATGTATTTAAAACTGATCTCCTGACAACTCCAAATGAATTAAAATACTAGCAGTAATAATATATCATCCCTCAATGATTATATAAATATTCTTCATATACATAATATTTTCATTTAAATTAAATATGTGAAAAAATAACATTCTCATGCATGACAGATTATTATATTTAAACACAACATTCTTCAGTTTCTTGAATGGGATCACAGCTAACAATGAGGTCAATTGATTCCTTTTGTCCATTCGTCAAATATGTCACCTTGAAGCAACGAAGAGGACGTCTTAATGAAATAACTCAGGATCATTAAATGATGAACCAGCATTGCTACAAGAGAATGACATTTGAAGAAGTGGTCCTCATTTAACCACCTTCTAAAATAAAAAAGAAGGTATTATTTTATTAGTGAATGAAAACAGAGACTTGATAGCTAGTTTGATTCCACAGCACAGAACCCTTACACTGTTGCAGATTAAAAGTGAAAGGGAGATGGGGAAATTCACCAGATAATGGCTGTCTTGTTTTAATTGTTCACATTTTTTTTTTCTTTTCTGGGGTGACACGGTCATTATTTTGCAGTCACCACTTATCGGCAAAATCGAAGAGGATTAATGGTTTCACTTGTGCTGGTGAAAAATGTGCAAGTTGTCCTGGTTATCAGCACAGGAAAAAAAGAATAATGGTTATTTGTCATTGTGTTTAGGAGCCAGAATGAATTAACCACCAGACCACTAAAAATACAATTAACCCTGCAGGAGAAGAAAACCTGCATCTGTGGTGTCCGTAGTGCAATATCACCTAGCTGAAGCGTTTCATCTGTCGCTTTTATTAGTTCATCAATAAAGATGAACTAAAAATATATATAAATAAAAAAAATAAATAACTGGCGTGCCCTTTCCAGCAACACAACGCCAGAACTTTTAAGAACTTTCTGCAATATTTGTACAACATTTAAAAAGTAATGGCTCGTAAAATGGACAGTACCTTTGCAAATATTTTAATGTAACACCACTGTTGACATTATTGTTGTTGTCTGCATTGATCTCTGTGGATTATGTGAATTCTGGGATGCCACCAGCATTATTCCTACATAGGATGTTATATTATTCTTACATATGTCATTCAGACATAACATAAAATGTAACATGCCACAGCAACCATGATGTAAACCACAAGATCTGGCTGTGTTTGTGTGTGTGTGCCCACACATGTATGTGTGTCAGAGGGAGAGGGAGAGTGATGAGAGGAAAGCCTTTTATCATCAGTAATTATAATGTATTTCATTAATCAATAATTCATATGTATTTTGTTGTATTAAAATAAACAAAAATAGCAAATAGCTGAAGAAACATACTTACCTCTTTTCATAGTTTATAACCATACCTGCTAGGTCCAAGTTGTAAATATATCCCATTTTAATAACAGGAAAGACACCCGTGATTAAGGCATCAACCACCCTGGAAAATAAAAGGAAATTCAAAAGCACAGTACCTCTTCAGCATTAATCTGCACCATGTTTTTACACAGTATCCATTTAAACAGGTGGTTATGCAGGGCTGGACTGACACAGTCCAGATTATTTTATTCTACAGTGCGACAGAGTAGTGCCACACCCACATGATGAAAATGTGACCTGCCCATTTTTAGTCTATTAATTTGAGTGATATGCCACACTGACTTGCAAACACAACCATCATTAGAGTTAACAGTCTCAGCCTGAATTTTCTCACCTGAAAAATGCCATTTTGACATGGGAATGAAGACCACTCTGATCAGAGAAAGATCTGAAAGGTCTAACCAGACAGACTTTGGATAGACTGGAATCTCAGAATTCCCAGACAGTGACCTGTGGCATGAATGGACACACAGCCTAGTACAGAGAATTGTAGGTAAGCCATGCTTTCCCACATTCACACTGTTCTGAAGATAAACTGTAATTGGGTCAAAAAGGTTTTAATGTTCATTTATTCCTAATGGAGTGGATGCTGATGACATATGCAGGGTCAGGCAAATGTAATTCATTTTTTGTGACTCCACTCTATTGAATGTGGTGAAAATGAAAATGAATGATAAAATGAACATGTTTAATTACTGAAATACCACCTAAAACAAAGCAGAAAAATAGCACAAAGTAACACAGTGTCATCTGAAGTTTTCTAGAGTCCTTACACAGATGCTCACTGACTCTGGAAAGTCATGGTACTACAAGCAGCTCTGTGAACTCGCCACTTTTTTCTGTTGACAGAATTGCACATCAGGTCAAGCTGAAAACTTGGTCAACACAGTCAAAGCCACTGTGCTGCTCTTTGTGTGTTGGACAACATAACAGCCTGCAGACTGTGGCATACAAGAGGGTTTCCTGCATCGCAAATTAGCAGTGTATGCTCCAGCCAGGGTACAGATGCTGGAGAGATATCTTTCCCCAGACATAAAAGCCGAGGCCCTATCCCATCTGCCTCATAGCCGGGCGCTAGCCCACTTAACAGAAGAATAGAGGTTCTGCATTAGTGTCAGGGGCTGCGGTTCAGGGGGTGACCATATTTCTCATTAAAAGCCGGTTCCAAACTATTCTCCAAGCCCAAAAAAATCAATAACTGGTACGTCGGGATGATCACAGGCCACTGAACGATACTGTAATTGAACTGACTCGCCAAAAAAAAAAGAGAGGTTCGTTATCAAAAATGTCTGTGAGGAAAAAAAAAAGCCTGAAGGTGACTTGAAGGCGCGTTCCTGCGAGTTTGATGTGCAATCCAGACAGAGCTCTTACAGCCAAAATGAATTGATGAGGGGGCTGAAGTTTCTGAGATATTACCTGTTACTCTTCTATATATGGCCATTATGATGAAGTCAAGCCTGAATCCCCCCACAATGATCTCCATTATCAAGACACAACAGCCTTGGTGAGATTTGATTTTGCTCTGCATACCTCAGAGAGAATGTTGCCTCATCTCACTCAGGATGACCCTCACGCTCAAGACCCCCCCCCCCCCAACACCACCCGCCCCCCCAAGCCTTACAATGGAAATTCTGCCAAAACATTATTCACTCTCGCCTACTGGTGATACTATCACATTTTGTGGAGTTGTGAGATCTGTTGATGCACACACTTCAGTGCTTGCTGCAAAGGAATCTAGGGAATCTATAAGAGTTGGAGATTATAAATCTTCATTCTAATTCATTACTTCCTCCACCGCATAGTCTGACACTACATGTAAAGCAGTGAAATTAAATGCCAGATAAAATAAAACACTGCACAGGAAGTGATAATGCTAACTTATAACTTGCTTGACTGAAATGCAAGTAAATCATGTAGGAAAATGCTGAGACTGGACTGGTGCGTTTTTCTTCTAAACCATCCAGAGTTGTCTACCATTAGCTTTGACCCACAGGAATAAACTGATTAAGTCAGCCAAATGGATGGTCTTCTAAGTAAGTTTTGCAAAACACACAGGTGTGCATTTTACACAATACCTGACCAGGAGTGACCCGTGGCAGTCTAAACGGTCTCGAGTGAGTCTCGGCCTCACGTGTTGTGGTACGTTGCTGAGGAGAACTGCATTAGCTCGACCGCCATCTACTTCAGTTAGGCCTCTGCTTTTTCCGCCTGCTCTCATTTTATACGGCAGCTCAGGGAAACGGGGAAGTCCCAGCCATTTAGCACTGAGTGCATTACACAGACATAGCGAGCATTCACAGCTCAAACAGCTGTTCTGCAGCATATATTGGGAGCTGCTCGGGGAGATGAATTCACATATTGAAATATTCAGGGGGACAGCCAGAGAGGGTTGAATGTTTGAACCTGCCTTGGCATCCTGTTTTCCCTTACACAACGACAAGAAAAAAAGTGGTTGACTTCAAAAAAAGGAAATAATATTGAACGCAAAAACTGTTTACTATTTCCTTTTTATTATTTACAATTAAATATTCATGGAATCTGCTAGGGCATATGCTAGTTCTGAGAGGACTGGCTATCCTAATATGGCCTCTCAACAGATATGGTGCAAGTTCCAAGGGGCTGATATCTCCAGTGGAGGAGACCTGGGAACTCTCACAGTGAAAAGTGTGAAGCCACCAAATGTCTCTGCCTCTTTAATCCACCACATTAATTTTGCTTCCCTCCCCCCTTCAAAGTATCTATTAGCTGCTTGCCATTATCTGTTTGTGGGGCATTTTTCTCTCTTTTTTCCCCATGATATACTGGAAAGAGAATGATTGTTCACTGCAATGGGGCCAGCCCAAGCCCTCAGGAAGACGGATCACTGCCGAGAGCCAAAATGGCAGTCAATGATAATTCATTGTGAGAGAGCCGAAATGGCAGTCAATGATAATTCATTGTGAGAAGAGTAAGTTACTTCCAATGGAGTAGACTGAGGACGGAGAGTAATGGCCAAGCTCGGGTGAAGAATAGGTGTTTGGCTCTCGGTAATTACTACATTAGGGAGCTCTCTGTTAATCTCTCAAGCTACAGCAAGTGTTTTCCACAGTGAGGAGTAAATAACCAATGGCTGCTGTGGGACAGAGAAAAAGAGCGTGCATCTCAAGGCTATGCCCCATCACAACAAAGACATTATGAAGTGTAAACTAATGGCAGGTAGGATGTTCAAACCTATTATTCCCTAGTACATCACAGGAGTCAACTGCTCCATTCCCATTACTTTTAGCCAATTAATTGTGCTGATAGATTTGTAGAAGGACATGTGCATTTGTTGACTTGATCAATCTTTTATTAAGTTTTATTAAGCATTACAGCCCCTAGACCCTTTCAGGGCACATTCTATCATATTATTAAGCATCAAAATGACACACATGCTGAAAAAGTAGAGAGATACTACAAAAAAATGTAATAAAAGACCAATAATTCATGCCTTGCCAATCTGTCGACAATACCCCCATCCTTCCCACCCACACATGCACACGCACACACCACACACATGTACACACACAACCATATTATATCTTCCATTTGGTGTCTACAGCTACTGCCTGCGGCTCGGCAGACAAAGGGGGAAATAGAAAAATACTGCAATATGGTCTTAAGTGTTCGGTTTGACTAAACAATCTGTTTTCACAAATCGACTTTAAAAGCAACGGCTACGAGCGCAGCCCTAAAGCACTGCCGCTGAATCTCAGAGCGACCTTTGGGTGCGTCCCTTTCAGCGCCTCCCATCTGCTTGAGTCCTACCCGGGACACACACTAGCAGGGTCTAACTCGCCTCGCCTCCTCCTGATGCTGAAATGATGACCTGTGCCTAATTTCTGCAACAGCCCGCCGCGGCTGGAGACGGGTTGACGCGGCTATGCGACGGCATTGGTCCTGACCTATTCCGCGGATCGTGCCTTTCAGCCTGGCACATTGTTGAACGCTCAGATGTATGGTCTTTTGTTTTAGAGCTGATTGGCAAATGCGAAAAATGGCCCGCGGTCTCCTCGTCTTAAGGATCTCCAGCGTTAAGCCCGGCGTCTCTCCATGTGGTGGATTCAGGCTCTTCTGCAGGCAAATCTGATCGCCTGCCCTGAGTGACAGGAGTGGTCTACCACTGTGCCCGATTGTAAAAAGCTTTCTCATCAGGTCTACAGCAAACCTCCCTTTTGATTTAATCAAACTTCATCCTTAACTATAACTTACACATAAATTCAAGTGTTGTGTTTTTTCTCCATTACTAGAGCAATACTGTGCATTGTTGTTGCTGAACTCACTAAGCCACGTCTCTGAAGAGAGAGTTTTATAAGGCTTATATTTAATAGTGGAATACAAGCCTTATAAAACTCTGAGTGTCCTCAGAGTTAAGGACAAATTGTGACGGAATGCAGCAGCTCAACAATAAACACAAAAAGTTCCCATTTACAAGTAAGCTGCATATCTTCAGCCTTACATTTTTGGTTAATCAATTTTTATGCAGTACTTGACTTTAATTCACTATAATTACAATTGATACAAATATGAAATCTGTTTAGTATTTTAATTTGTGTCTACAATATTATTATCTGGTTTGCACATAAGCCAAAAAAGCCAATTTTATCATTATAACATACGTCAATGAGCGTACTAAATTAAACATAAATTGAATATTTCCATTTTACACTGAATTAATGAGAGTAAGAGAAATGAAATGAGGCAACAGTTGACAGACTGAATAATATAATGAACAAATTGTGCAGTTAAGATTTTTTTCTTTCCTCCAAATGTACAAGCAACAATAAAAAGCAAAGACAAAGCAAATTATAAATTGTAATCATGTCAGGTAAAAACAGTAATTAAATTTGTACATGTAACAATGTCCAAATGAATCCTTCCTCACCAGCAACCAATTTTGAAATTCATCGCAGTGCATCATTAAGCAATGGACCTGCTTAAACATACTGTACTATCTTTTATATCATATCTTGGTATTATGAAAAAAAAACATATAAGGTTCACATTGCCTATTTTAATACAAGAGCAAAAGTTTAGGGAAAGATGTATTTGCAATGTGAAATAAGGAGAATTCGGAGGACTGTTTCAAAGAGGGACTCTGAGAGAAGCTCACCATCTCTGTATAGTCTGAGTTGTTGGAACATTGAATGTACAAATACATAAAGCACAGCAACCAGCAACAACATAAACAATATAGTCAATGCTATTATTATTATTATTATTAGTAGTAGTAGTAGTAGTAGTAGTAGTAGCAGCAGCAGTACTAGTAGTGATAGTAGTGTTAGGAATATGAAGCAGAATATAAAATCTGTCTGTCTGTGAACTGTCCTGTTATTTGTGTGCCAAGCCTTGCGCATTTAATTTCACCGGTCATCAGTAACATTTATTATTGCTTTTGTTATTTTGTTATTTTAAGTAGTAGTCGTAGCAATAGTATCATCACTTTTACAAATTGTTTTTAGATGAGAGTGAGCTATAGGATCAACCGATTAAAGCTGGTTTATAATTACGTAAATACACTGTGAAAACTGCTGCTCTGTTTTTTTGTTTTTTTTTTCTCAAAGGACTTCATCCTCAGTCTGATGACCGCAAACTGCGCAAGGTGCACACAGTACCCAGTTACGCATTCCTGCTCAATGGACTATTTACTCCCCGCGTTCTCTCCTCCGTCCAGCTGCATGCTGAATTACTATTAATGACAATATCTTCCAGCAGTCGGCTCCTACCTGCAATTTGTTTTTAATTACTTGTCGCGTTCTGTTTCCCTCTCAATGACAGCCATTAAATAGGGAGTGACACGGGATCTGCGGTGAACAAGGAGCAAACACAGTATTGCCGAGGCTACTTCTATTAGGCGGGCTACGGCGCCGCTCAGTGGATGCTAGAGATACACAAACATTTTTTTCCCCTGCCATTCGGTGCAGTTTTTCCCAGATACATTTGTTTTTTTTGAGCGAGTCAGTTAGCCTTTCTTCACCTTCAAACGAGTGCTTAAACTATCAGCTGAATTAAGTGCCACTCTCATACTTGAGTTAACTAACGACTCAAGCGAAAACATTTGGGCCCAATGCATCTCTGCAGTTTCGGTGTTGGCAAACACAAGTGCCAAGTTTAGACTGAGCACGAGATGTCTCGCACGTCTTTTGAAGTGAGTATTTACCGAGTGAGTATTTAAGTATTTTTGAAATGAGCACCTCACATCCTATTGTCAAAATCCAAGTTTTGCTACTCATACATTTTCCGACCAAAGTAGATCTCCGTAGATGTGATTAAATGTATAGGCCTGCCATGGTTGTTGCTATGTATGACAAACTATGCTAACGGCACAAAAGAAATCTGTGTCAAAACTGAAATTCCAGGCAATCCCACAGTAACATATTTTCAAAGTGCTTGATTTTCAGACACAAACTTTCTGTTAATGTGTAAGTTACAACCATGTGTGTGTTGATTATTAACGTATACGCTATGCTGTATGATTTATCACGTTGAACCTATGTTTGTTTAAATGAGAAAACAACACTGATAGGACTAACATTCTGTTTAGCTCTTAATGAACACGTTTACATAAACCCAATTTAAATTATGTATAATTATGAGTGGATATTTGAACTGGGCAGTGATGTTTTGTGCAACTTCTTGTTGTTTTACACATCTTGTTCAGTATCACTCAAAGACATGTATTTATTAACTGTAAAAACGTACTCAGAAAAATCACTTTCGTTTTGGAATGGAGAGCCTCTCGAAAAAAAATGTTAAAAATGCTGTTTTAAAAAAAATGCATCTAGCAACCTCCTTGCTCACCACATGTCCAATTTCAGTGAAAATGGCCCTCCTTGTGTATGCGGCAGAACGACCAAAGTGGAACAGTGTGTGTTCTGACCTGCTCGAACAGCAGGCTTACCTTGATTAGCTCTGATTGATTAATTAATAAGAGATCATTGAGCGCGCACGCTGAGATGTGACTGAGCCCTGCCCTTGTGGCAGCATGCGCGGGAGCCGCTGCCTTGCTGTGGGCGTAATTGGGAGGCTTCGCAGCCCGCCGCCCCGGAGAGGAGAGGGCCAGGCCACGACCGCCGCGGCTGCCCACTGCGGCAGCTACTTCATGCCCACTCCTCCTGACACCAGCCCACCGAGGACACCGGAGAGATCTCTCCCCGTTCACGGCTGCTCCGCTGTCCTGTGCGGACACGCTCGCCAGAGGATGCTGTACATTTCCAGAGCCCTCTTTTTTTTTTATTTTACAAAGCGCACACCCCGCACTGCTTTGTGATTGCAAATAAATGGGGGTGCTTGTGGTTGGTGGCACCAGTGGATACCAGAATGCTTGTAGTTTTACCAGACCCCTGCAAAATAGGCTTTGTTTTTGGATAGCTGACGTCACGGGCCATCTTCAAGGTCATTTTTTTTGTAATCGTACAGTAACAATTTTCGCATCTTCTGTAGATCTGAAATGGTCGTCTGACACACCAGCGCCTTTTATGCTGCGGGGGAATTTGCTGGATGCAGTTCTTCAAACGGCGCCTTGTTTACCTAAGCTGGCGGCGCCTTGTGTTGTGGCTCTCGCTACAAACGAGTTCGCAGCGTCTGTGGTCAGGGCTGCTCTGGGTTTCTCTCCCTCAGAAACGCTGTCCTTCATCTCATGCTAATGCCACACAAAAAGATATCCGCTTTTAAAGGAAATGACAGGCGGTTTTAAAAGCTCTGCTGGGCGTTTGAAGTGATACGAGTGTCAGAGGATTTCAAGAGCGAGCCGGAGACTGGCAGTGCTCAAGAAGAGTGAAAAGAGGACGGTCGACATGCTTTCTCAATCCAAAGGAAGATTTGGCCGAGCTCGGTTATTAGACATGAAGGGCGGAGGAGCTGGGATTGTTAAGTCCCTGAATCTCCTTACCAAAGAATCCCCCCTCCTCCGTAACATTCCTCCTCTCCACTTCCTCCACTCCTCTACGCTTTTGATTATTCTTTTTTTTTTTATATGACCGTCTCAGTTCTGAATGCACCGTATTTTTAAAGCGGCTAATTTCTGGGCTTTTTTTCTTCAGTGACTGTGGCTTTAAACCACAGGCACCTCTCTTACACATGTCCATCCCCAGGACTGTCATGGTCACATTTTTGTTTTTTGTTTTTTTGCCTGACAGGTCTATTCTTGCAGCAGCAGCACTGTGGGCAAGTGAAATAACTTCCACTGTACAACTCCATGACCAAAGCTACATGAACAGTTCCTCCATATGTTAATCAATGCAGTGAGTCATAAAGGAAGAATTTTATATAGGATCAAATATATCTGTGGAATGTAAGCATTCAGTAACCACTAACTTAATGCTGGTATTTGAATATCAATTTTTCTTTCTTCATTTTTATACTGTGATATAAATATCACCAAAATGATATTAAGGTATTGTGTTTGTTTCACAGAACACTCTTCATTAAATACTGAGCCTCATAAGATGCTTAAATGGGCATGTCTACTGTATGAGTGTGTGGGCATTGTGAAAGCTGTGCTGTGGGTTTAGGAACACACAGCGCGGCATACTGATACAGCGTCCGCGGTTTCACATGACATCTCTCAAACACGGCCGCGGGACCTCTGCACCGCCCGTTTCGGGTGTCACTCAAACCCTCCCCCTGCGAACCGCCGCCTTTCATTCGGTGCCCGGCCGTCCATTATGGAGCGCCTGCTTGAAAAGTTCCAAGCCTTGAAATGAGTCACATATTATTATGGGCTGGAGTGAATATTGCACAGCGGGAGGGTGAAAACGAGCCCTTCCATCAAAAGAATGCCTGCAGCGCGTTCTACTCACCGCGCCAGCGGAGGTCTCACACTGTGTGAAACGCACACTCTTTGACCACACAATTATATATTTATTAATAAATGCTTTTGATGATTTTTTTTTCTCTCTGTAGCTGTTGTTGTTGGTTGCAGCAAAAGGGGGGTGGGAGTTGGTGCTGGGGTTGCGAGGGAGTTTGTGGGGGGGTAGTTGTTGTAGTGGAGAAAAAGTATGGCGGCCTTGTTCTTCAGTGAATTTGAAAAAAGACTGGTTTCAGTGCATACATTGCACATGTGTCCATTAAATAAAGGGTCTTATAGGCTTCTCTGAAGCAGGTGCATGTCGTGAGGAAAAAGTGCAGCAGGGGCTCCATTAACTGACTTCAGCAGAAGCCATGTCGAAGCCACGGGCTGGGTGAGGGATGCTGTCAGATTGGTCCTTGACGGGGCCCTGGCTTTGAAATTGAATTACTGTAGGCCTGTACTGTGAATAGGTCCAGTGTGGAGCTGGTTTTTGTGTGCATAGCATGAGTGCATGCAGTCATTTGCTCACAATGTTTGTCTCATTGGTAGTTTACAGGCCTTTGCTGGTCTGCATGTAAGTTTAAGCCACGTGGTCCCTTCCATGACCTTTCACGGGCAGACTGACATTTCTTTTTTGTCAGCACCCTTTTATTTCTAAGATGATTGCTTTCATTTTTCTCTTCTTTTCATTCATCTGCGGTCCAGGGCTTCAATTCATCTGTAATTCTCAGCAGCATATTCCTGCATTTTGAAAATTCTTGAGATTCTGTTGAGAGTTGTCAGTTGACCTTAACTTACAGCGTGGTAACAAATGTATGAGCAGGTTTAATGTTTTTGAATAATAATGAAGAATAATAACATCTGAACATTGTGATTTTAGTTAGTTCTGTCTAACGAAGTAACAACTAACAGTAGTTTATTATTGGCTGGTTTGATATCTTCACTAGTGCACAGGACTGTATTTTGAATGCAGCTTTGTTTTATATAAGGGCACTTCAAATTGTGTTAGAGATGTTTTTTTATCCATGCTATTGGTACTGTTAGCCTTATCATAAGTGCTAATCTATAAGTTGTGCTGGGTAAGAGCACCTGCTAAATGACTACATGCAGTCCACATACATCTCTGAGATAACTGCAGGTGCAGCATCTCACTAGGCCATGGCCGTGGAGGAGTCAGATCCATAGCCTTCTTACAGACATATTATGACTGTTGATGAGTCAGAACAGTATGCATTTTGCATACATATAACCACCGCTGAGGAGTCAGATCCACGACCATTTTACAGACACATTCTGACTGTTGAGAAGTCGGAACTGTGCATGTTTTTTTGCAGGCTCGTCATGGCCAGCAGTTCCCGCTGTGTGTCCTGTGAGGGTATGAGGGTATTGAGCGTGTGAAGTGTTAAGCGTGACACCAGGCCCTCGGGTTCGAGTGGGGAAGGGCTCGTGACACACGATAGGACGGGACTTGGACGTTTGCCTCCCCTCCTCTGCCCCCTCAACCCCTCTGCTCTCGGGGTCAGACCACCACACAGTCCCCAGTGATGGAGTCAGCTTTGATTAGATCAAGAACAACCTCTAGCAAGCTTGTCAACCAGTAGCATTGTTGTGTGTTGCACAGTACTGTGTCGAGTCTCATTTTTGATGCAGACTAAATGGACAATATCTCAGCTGAAACCTACCCCACCCCCTTCATAAATATCGCATTTTTTTAAAAAATTCCTTCCAATATTCTTAAATATTTCCCTATTGTATGTTAAACTCTCAGCTCTGACAATTATTAGGTATTTAAAAATTTATCAAATGTGGCTTTTGTAAATTACAATATTTAGTGAATAAAACTGTCATTTAATAAAGTAATATTGTGTGAGGCCTGTATTGTGTGAGGCGTATAAAATTCTGTGTGGTGGGTCTTGTGGGCTGCTGTATCAAACTCTTAGATGCCCATTATCATGTCACATTATCCTATTTCAGAATGGGTCTGCATGCAGAAACAATGTGCCGTGTCATTTTTTGAAAGGCACAGCAAAAAAAAAAAAACACAAGCATTCTCCTCTTTCACGAGTATATATACCAAGCTAATCATGGTTAATTATCCCTCTCTTTATTAAAGTCCATGGCTGGTGTTCCTTTGATTCTGTAATTATGCAAAGAACAATACCTTCATTTAGCCTAGGCTTGTGAGATGTAGTTAGCTTACAGATTCTGTCCCCTGTCAATCACCCATAAGTCACACCTCCAAACACCTAGCTGTTAGTGATCACCTTGTTAGTAATGCATGCAACTGCATTCAGCTGTCTTTCTAAAATAAATATGGTTAGACAAAAAATGGTTAGACAAATATTAAGGAGAGAAAAAGAAAAAAAGGATTTTTATATTATTTTCCTGTCTTGCATTATGGGTAGAAATTATAATAATATCATTTTATTTTTATTCATAGACTGAGTGCCCTGTTGGCCCAACAAGGATAAAACCATCAGGGCACTGTGGCAGGGGCAAAGACAGCCCTCTCAGTGTAGCTGTTTAATATGCTGAAAAGAATTGGATAATTGCACACAAAGTTCCTTTGTACTCAAATGAAGTGGATCATAATATTATAAAGGGCATTGATAAATTCTGCACTTAAGCAGTGATGCTGGGTCAGTAAGCACCTCTTACACAAACCGGTAGGTGTTCGATGATAAGCTGTAGGTGTGGATGACCCTGTGTTAGGGGTCAGAAAGAGCCATAGCCAAACCCCCAAGGAAAGAACAGAATTCCAGCAGTGTCTGTAGATAGCAAAATCAGAGATTCTTCTTTGACCTCTTGCTCTATATAGCCCATGGTTCAAAGATTTCAGTTTTGCACTATACATTTCCATCATTCTGAGATATCCTTTTGTGTGTTTTGGCATGGCAAAAACCTGTTTACTTTGACAGCAGGTACCTTGCTATATATATATGATTATGGTTGAATACCTTAGCAAACCTTCATCTTAAATTATCTAGGCTGGGTGCTGGTTTTCTCCATTGCCAAGAGTGACCTTTGTTGATGGATTGGTAAGATGATACTTGCATGTGTGGCCATTCCATGTCTATGGTAAGAGCCCTGGAGTAGCAAGACTGACACGATCCATCGAGGCCACACATAAAACAGCTTGCCGTCTGCACCTCGAGCATGGCTGTCTGCTGGATGTTCATCTCTTGCTCTTATTTTATATATATTTTTCCCTGGGTTGTGCTTTCTTTCCAGCTTGTGTGCAGCCTGACCCTGCTTGGTTTCCTGGACCGTTGAACCAAAGGGGCCCTCAAAGGCGCTGTCCACTCCAATCACGTCAGGGCAGTTTTTTCAAATCGGCTCAGAGATCACAAGCAAGGCGGAGTCGGGGGAAAGAGGATGACCCCTCTCTCCTCGAGGCTTGATAGGATCTTAGCCCAGCCTGACCCAACGGGACAGAGCCCCCCCCCACCAGCGCCCTACCCCACCTCCCCACCCCCCAGCCTTGCCTCCATGGGCCTCTGACTGGCGTGATGAAAGCAGGCACAGAGAGTGCATCAGTTCTAATGTGTCAGGCTCTCTCTTGCTCCTTCCGGGAGCATGCCAGTGGAGAGGATGAAAAAAGCCAGCAGGCAGAGACCCATAGCAGGACCCCCTCGATTGTGACATGTCATCAGATGGTTGTCCTTTCGTTTTTGGGTCACGCATCCGGGACGGGGCCATGTTTGTGGTGAAGGTCAGCGTGTTTGCCACAAAAGAGAGGCAAGGGTGGAAGGCCTCTGATGCACTTATTAATATTTTACAACAATGATTATGACATGAAAATCAACTTTTTTTCCCTGTAAATCCTATATACCCGAGAGTGGCACCTCTGGAAAAAGTTGACAGTAATTTAGCCATACCTTGACCTTTACGTTTCACTTTCATTAAGCTCCTTGAGTTCACGTAAGGCACAGCCTCAGTAAAACTCTTTGCAGGATGACATCCATTGTGCGGACCCGCAAGGAAAATGACAATATCACGTTTCATCCTGCGATGATAAGCATGGAGCCAGAGAAAGAGAGGGAATTCATTTGTCTGAAGTCTCATATTATATGACGCATAAAGATTAAGACAATGACAAAGCAGTGACATTTCAGTGTGAATTTTAGCGGCATATTATTACAGAGGGAGCTAACAGTCATCTTGTTGACACGCCAGATTTTTTGGGCTGTATTTTTGACCCTGTCTTTCCTTGACTCTGGATTTCTGCGTTCAAGCTGTTCAGCAAGATTTTTGCATTCATTACGATTACGCATTCGCTTGAGCTCTGCACTGTGTCTCCTTTATGTGATGCTGGGCAGGTTTCTAGCCAGCAAGTGTGTTTCAACTCTTCCTCTGGAATGGGGGTCCTGAATTTTAAATGCGGTGCGCCTTGCTTTTTCTATTGACCTTGCTTAAGAAATCACAGTGATCTCATTCGGAGCTTCGGCTGAGCGCTACTGATTTTCTCTGTTGCCGCGCTGTCGCTGTTTAAAAGACCGTCAGTGGAGGCCAACAATAGCATAGCACTGCAGGCTACTTCTTTCCATGCTCACCAAAATATGAGGGGAAGGAGGGGGAGAAAAAAAACTGTTTAATTCATAAAGCTTTGATGTGCTGACCTGCGCTGACCTCCAGTTTAAGTACTTCAAAGAGAGAAATTAACTGCCAGAAAACATAATCCTACCTAATTTCACAACCTGATGTACCGCAGACTGGAGGGTGGGTGGGTGGGTGGACGGCTGGTGGGAGAGTTAAAGTGGATTGCAGGGCTTTCTGTGCAATATTAAATACCCAGGCTTGAGCTGTCAGCTGCATCTCGGTCATTACCTCAGAGAGCGCAGTTTGAAACAATTAATGAAATAAACAGATATTGACTATTAACCACGGAGGTGGATATTTCAAGACTGTTGTATTAAGGGAGCCTGCAGAGCTGTTTAATGTCAGCTTTTCACTGACTCACATCTCACTGTGTTTTTTTTTTCTTTTACTGTCTTGTAGTCGCAACACCAAAGGTTAAGAGCATTTATTTTTGCAAACTAGTTCTTCAAGTCTCTTAATTAAATTCAGAAATAGAAGAAGAAAGAATTCAAGCGAGCCAACAGTTGGAGATGTAAATGGTCATTATTTGAATTTAAGTGTTTTTTTTTTATCCTTGAACATTTCCCTAGGAAATAACACTGAAGAGTTTTTAATACATTTTTAGTAATGAATGTTAGTTCATGGTTTTGGGAGGTGAAATTCCATCGTTTGTGAACAGTACATGATGGTAACACTCATAGTCATGTAAATCTAAAAGAGAAGGCCCATTAGTACTTCTTTACCTTAGCATAGCTGCCCCTTTTAATTTGTACCACCTGGGAGTGACCAGAAACATGTCAGTCCAGCCAGTGGGAGCACTTATTGTACTGTGGAAAAGGATGGACTCAGGACCCAGGACATAAGTCATATTTGTTGAAAATCAATTTCCAGCAAAAACAGAGATGATTTGAGAAAAACGTTTACCAGTACAGGTAATCCTACTTACCTCTTCATCATACATTGGGAAAATCAGCTTATGGACCACATCACAAATTTTGCACAATCACAAATTTTTCTGATTTTACATTACATGCATAATAATCATTTGACAGATGGGCTTATCTAGAGCGACTTAAAAAAGTGCATTCAGTAGGTTAGCCAGTTGCCACAATGGGATTAGGTGTAGTCCAAGGGCATACAGCTTTAAACTATTGCCATACAGCATTAATATTAGATCATGGTGCAGGACAAGACATGTTTGTATTACTTGCAGTGTTTGAAAGCCAAGATCACTATTGTGTCTTAATTGAAATGTATAAAGGCAACCTGTTCCCAGCTGCTGATATGTTGTATGGAGTGGAGCTGAGTTTTGTGGGAACATTCCAAGTTCAATTGTATATAGACTTAAAAGACAATTTCAAAAGAGCTATCCTGTATTGACCCGGCATGTACTGCAGACATCATGAACAGCTGAGTATGGTAAACCGAAACGAGGCTCAGGAGGACTCCAGGCCCAATGTTGCATTGGACTCACATGTAGATCTTTCATCAGGACTCTTGGGGTGTTCCAAGTTACGCGAGCAGCAAGTGTCCTCTTACCCATACCCGCTCCCACCACAGCTAGTGTGGTTTCCTCTGACTAATCCTCCGCTAGCGGGTTGAACGTAAGGGGATGCCACTGGACTCAGTTTTTTTGTAACCTGAACTGGGACTGACTCCAGGCCCGCAGCCCTGAGGGGTGAGGAAGGCCAGGGGAGGCCATGGAGGTAACCTCCAGAGGCCCCATTATTCCACCTACTCCTGCAGATCAAAGGCATGGTGCAGATCCCCTTACATCGCCACACCTGGGACAGATGTCCACTGGGCTTCTATTGCTTTAAACTGTGGGACATTCCATGCTGCTCCTCTCCTGGCACATTTGGGGCAAGCAGAGATCAAAGGGTGTGTCTCGGGCACTTAAGAGCATTTGACTTTTCTGTAACACTTTCTTTGAAGGGCACTGCAAAATACTACATAACACAGCTCCTTAACCATTCACTCTGGTTTCAGCCATTTTGTGTCTGTGATGGCTTTGTTCAAGTGTTCAAATACAGGTGCCCATGTATTGTTTTCCAAATGGGCATAATCTGTTTAACGGAATAGAAAAATTTTTGTCTTAAAATACAAATGCTGGTGGTTTGTAAGTCCAGGGTACAGTTTTCCTTTTCCTATTGGCACGCAAGCTTAAGGAATTTGAATTCGGCAGGAGGCAGAATTAAATATATATGAGGTGGAATTCTACATTCCATCATATGAAAACCAAATGAACCAAATATAAATCAAATCATATTTTCTTCCAGGGCTCAACCTGCTGAACAGTTCACGTTGTAACACTGAAACAGAGCACATTTTAGGCTCTGAAAGTTAAGGTTAAGGGGTGAAAAGTCACCTGCTAGTCAAAACTGGTTTCTGCATGGATTATGATCATGACCTTTAGATGAGAGACACTTATAAATGGAATAGGTTTTATACTTCTGCACTGTCATGGACTATACTGTTAACCAGACATCAGCAGAACCTCTGAAATGTCCACCCTTGACCTCTGACATAGTCAGCTCCAGGGGAAGACCGATACCTCTATTTTGCCTCAGTCTTGGCCTTTCCATAATTTAGCTGGAGGATAGTATTGTGAGACCTTCAAAGGGTGAGGGCAAGTTTCCAGTCTGAAACATTTTATTTCACATGACATGTCCTGTACCTCTAATTAGTCCTATTGGCTTTAGGGGTGGAGATTTAGTGACCGCATGGAAAGCAAAGGACAAGGGGTCTATGTTCTTTTTTTTTTCTTTTTACGATGCATTTACAAATATCAGACAAACTAAAACTGAAATTGGTTTCGCTGATAGTTAATTTACAGTGAGTGGAGTATGGGTTGTTTGAGGTCTGTCTATACTTTTTAAGTCTTTCTTAACATACTGTATTTTACAAGGGTTAAGGACAGTTTATGACTGTTTAATGTAAATCTACAGTTTAAGACACTGATATTTAATAGTACAGATCATGTTTTCTTGCCATATTCCTATAAATGATACATATTCTTTTGCATAATGAATAAATTATCCCCATTGTATATTTTTTTATTTATAAGGTTGCATTTATTTGCAATTGAATTAGATCACAAAATCAAAAAATTTCCAGTTTTAAATATGCAAAAGTAAAGATTTGAAACAGGGTGCATTTGGTCATTTTTAATTTGTCAGTGGGGAATCTTCAGCATGAGCCCTGTATATTGTATGAGCGTCGTTCTTGCATACTTTACACCAGAGGTACAAAGATCGATTCAAAGAACATTTAAATGGTTAAAGTGACCGTTTTTATTCTGAGTGTACTGGACAGAAAGTGACCATTTGTTTATTAGTATTTGCCATGCTAGAAAAACACAGTATTTTGGTTTAACTGGAACAGGTTATGACATTGATCATTTTGACATATTTAACTTTAATTCAGAGGAAACAAGAGTCGTTTGGTCAGCTCTGCTAGCCAGCAGTGGAAAATTTAATGCATTTGATCGAAAGCATGTTTACCTTGTGTGTGACACAAAGGTCATACAATCAATAAATATAACTCAGGCCCCCCAGTGTCTGCTCAGTGATGTCCTGGTGTCCATGGCAAAATGTCATGGGGCCATAGGACATACAAACTGGCTGTTACTCATAGACATATGTTTTACTACATATGAGTATGGATATTATAATTCCATGTTAATATAGGCCTGTTTTATTTTTGGTAATCATCTGTTCAATTTTTTTTTTCTTTTTGCTGTTTATTACCTTACATTGGAATGAGGAGCTTTTTAAAATGGTGGATTAATGCAGCTACATTTTGGAACTTGGAAGACCATAGCAAGACATAACAATATTGTGACAATATCACTACTGTTTTCATACTGTGTGTCTGTCAGTCTGTTCATTAAATCCCTTCACCTGACAGCTCCACTGCATAGCTTCATCAGCTTCATTGCCTTTTATTTGTGCGGTATTTTTTCTCCACAAAACATGCAGTGATTTACAGCAGGCATTCCTAAAAAAGAAGGGATGGTAGTTATTGCATATCGCTTATTCACGGATACCTCTCAGCATTGAATCTCAAAATGAGATCTGGGCCTGATCTGAAGCAGACGGGGGCGCGGGTCTGTGTTACTGGCTACGATCAGCAGGGCACCACAAAAGATCCTCTCTCCTCCTGTGAATTCATGACCCCTGAGGGGCGGCCGCCTTAAGCCGCGGCAGAGAAAAGGGACAATGGAGAGATTACGTCTCTCTCTGTCTACAAATTCAGCAGTCTGCAGCCACCCGACTTGCCTCGCCGATAGATCCGCGCGGCGGCTAGCTGGCAATTATGTGTCAAGGAAAAACGCTATCATCACAGAGCTGACCTCCCACTTCCCTGTACTTTACTGGAACCCTGCTAAAGCGGGCCGAATCCCCCGAGTCGGTCTCTCTCTCTCCATGCGCTACCCCGGCGCGATGCACCGCAGCCATTAACAACCATTACTGTGCAGGGCCATTTCACGGTCAAAGAGCATTTCGGTGTTGCCGTTCCCCGGGGCTGCAAACTCTGCATGCTCAGCTACATCTCCTGCCTCTCTCCTTTTTTGTACATTTTTTGTCTTTATTTTGTAAGCCATTGCATGCTTTGCTTGAGTTTCCCACTTTGACTCCACATGTGTGATAAATGGGAAGGTGACTACCCACGGCCACTGGTAAACATCTCAATGACGTTCTGTTTAGTATTATGTCTCTTTAATTTCTGTAATGTGTGTCTAGGATATGGATAATTTTCACATGAATGGGAAATTATTGTGTTCTCATATTAGTCAGTATGAAAGTAGACAGAAGCTAGTCGGAGGATTTTACGCTGCACACTATTATGTGTCAGTCTGATTGGTGTGCCTTTCTCATTTTGCTCAATATTTTTTACGCCTTTTCAAGGTTTCTGCAAAATGCCTGAGTCTGTATTCACAGCTGCCGGCATAAACAAATGTGTAGTAGTATATGTAATAATAATAATAATAATAATAATAATAATAATATAGAAAAAGGACAAAGATGAATCTGGAATTGATTTCAATCGGGTTTGAAGTTTGCTGAATGATTGGCCTTCAGCCATCTCCCCTCCGCTGTAGGAGTTATTTTAAAACAGTACATTTTTGCTGGTAAATTCATTTTTACCAGGATTTTTTTGTGAACATGAATTCACCACAATAGCATTCACAAGTGTAACACACACTTAAACAAAACAACTTCATACTGTAGGCAATTCACTCCTTTTTGCATTCTGATCAAATGCCTGAGTGGTGACCTAATCCTCTGTTGTTCTTTCTGCAGATATTACAGTGTTACACTGCAGTTTTCCTCTGCAGTAAATAGAAATGGTTGGGAGCTATAGCACATTTTTTCCTTCACAAATAATGGGGATGAAATACCTTATTTTGTGCAGAGCTATCAGCAGTGCTACGTCAAGATGCACCAGGACGCTAGAAGCTTACAGCTTTAGCAAGTGTTGTGACTTCAGTAGTTGTCAATATTGTGAGTACATTGAAAGCTGATAGAAATCTTTCAAAGCTGGAATATAATTGGTTCCATATGCAAGCATTCTGGGGGCTTCTTTTAACCCTATCCACACTAACCCCCCCCCCCAGAGTGATCCAGCTGCAAGGTGGAACATCTGGAATTCTTCAAAGATAAAGTAATCAAAAGTGATGCCAAGCTGTTGGAGAGAGGTCCGCGAAGGCTATCCCCCAGAGTATGCGATCTGGCTCCCGATCAATAGGAAGGGAAAAAAAAAGGGATGTTGTCATCGGGGAATAGCCATGCACTGTGTTATATGATCATATAGCGGAACACAGCACACATGTGTTGTCAGGAGCTCTTCCTGTGCTGTGCAGTGGGTGACCCGCAGGTTTCCGCGCTTCCTTTGACTCTCTCTCAGCGTTCCGGGCGCAGGTCACTCAGGTGACACGTGTTCCCGTCGTGCAGAGTAGCAGGCGGAGGCATCAGAGACGCGTCTTATCTCGCTCTTTCTTTACTCAGTCACAGACCGGGTACGGGTCGCTTTCACACCTGCAGGGGCCTTGCTAGGACCCATCGATGGGCAAATCGCAGCCCGTAATGGGTTTGCATGCTGTAATGGGGTTGCACACCGTCAAGGCAACGGACTGGTCCACGGACAAACGCTCCCAGATTCTGTCTAATTGTGATTTGTCCTTAATGAACTTAAGCCTTTTTTTCTTGATTTTCACACATTTATTTTAAAATTGCAGAGCCTGTTGAACTTGTCTCATTAGTTTCAGTCCATAGTCCTTGCTAATGCGTATTTCCCTGTTGTATTATATCAGTATTTTTGATATCATGGTCACTTCCAATTTTTTGTATTTTGGATATAAACAACATATATACAATAAATATTTTGACCCCCACCAAACATGCCCCCAATGCTACCCCCACCCCCCCCACCCCCAGCACCTGCATCTGGCCCTACTGGTTCGTTCACAACCTCAGACATTGCATTCAAGGAGAAAGCCAGCCTGCTGGTTGAGCTGGCTGGGGGGGGGGGGGGGGGTTCAGGGTATGATATGGTTTGTTTGCAATGAGGGAGTGGTGGTGGGTAGGTGTGGGGGGAAGAAAACCACCCACTGTCAAAGCACACACAAGCTTAACAGTCCGTGGAGCTTTGACAGTCACTACAGCTGTACATTTTACGCTGTTTGAACCTCAATAATGAGCGTCTGCATACAAGCAAAAAAAAAAAAAAGGTGGAATATGCAGGGAAATACATATATGTCTGCATGCACCAACGTGCCTCTCACGACAAATTACCAGAATGAACGTGTCCAATTTCTCAGGGGCCTGAGCTCTGAGGATAAGACTCCTGTTAGGATTTAAGTGTGATTTGTGTCACTGTTACACTTGTCAGCACAGAGTTGTCACAGCAAGGCCCTTTTTTTCCCCTTCCTGTAGAAATGCAGACGCGTTCAGCATTCAGTGATGGATTGCCAGATCTGTCTCATATGGGTGGTAAATGACAGCTGAGGAATCTCTCTCCTACACAGCACACACTTCCATACTGCGGCCAAGCAGCTGTCATGTGTTTAGAATATACACTTGTTACTCTTGCTCAATGTTGCTATGGTGACTTTGGCCTCTGTTCCGTTGAACTGCAAAGCGCTTTGTCCTAAGCTCTGAGCGTTGAATTAAAATAAGCGAGTACTACTTTTTTCCTTGTTTAGGGATGGGGTTAAAATAAGGGTTAGTGTTAGTCAACAAATTAATTGAAAAATGTTGTGGAAAAAAAACACAAAAGCTCTTGCTTAAATGTATTACTATACATTTAAAGGATAAAGTGCCTTGCATTACAGTAAGTTTGAATATACTGTACATCTTTGTAACGGTAATTAAATTGACAGGGTTCCAAACCTGCCCTCCCCAGGTTTGGAGATATATATGTTTATAGTTAAATTTAAGACTGCTAAAGCGGTTTACAGTATTTCAGTACGTTTTGAAATGAACAGCTACATGGTGGAATGTCTGCAGCAATTTGGTCAGTGATTAGAAAGCCCACTGCTGATGCTTCTGAATTGTGATTCATATGGCTGCATTATAAATAATTATAGGTTTAAAATGCTGTTTCCACTTTAATGAGACAAGTTGACATATCACTGTAGGCAAGGTAAACACATATAAATGTGAATAGATACATTAATTGAAATTTCAATGTGCAATCATTTGCCTTCTTAGGAATGTGCCGGTAATTGTATGCTTTTTGCTCACATTGCTAACAAAATTGATGTTGCATAAGGCTTCGGTTAAATTTAGAAGTTATAAGTCAGAAAGTAAGGGAAGCAGGAATTTGCTCTAAGAAGTGATGATATATGCATATACGTGTACACACATATATATACGCAGATGTATGCACACACTACACACAAGCATGTACATAGTACATAAAACGTTGCTCTTATGACGTTTTTTGTGTATAAATTAAATATTTCATTCAATCCTGTTCACATACTTGCACAAACATGCTTTGAAATATTTCTTTTTATTTAGCTATGTAACATTATGCACATCACACCAAATCTACTTATCCATCTTTTTTCTTATATAAAAATATGTCACACACATTGCAAACAAACCCTCACAAAATACAATTCCTTTATTCTGAATTTGAATTTAATCACAAAAGGCTTTGTGCCCGTACAGATGTGCTGAAATGTGGAATGAATGAGATCATGATAAACAGACCTCTACCTAAAAATTCACTTTGCCTACCTAGACAAAAAATAGGGGTTGTCAAATCATTTGAAGCAATGGAAGCCATCAATGCTGGATGCTAACATTATTGCTCATGGAACTTTCAGCGACCCATAGCACAATGTCTTCAGCAGAGGAGACCCGTGTACAACAAAACAGGCGACATTGTGTAAGCATTTCTTTAAGCGAAAACGTCTTTCACGGTCGATAAGGCCTGCGCTATCTCCAAACTTAAACTAGGTTGGGAGGGGAGAGGAGAGTAGGTGGGGTAAGGGGGGGGGGGGGGGGGCAAAAACCACAAAATACAACAATAAAAAAAGCAGAGAGGCTGTTTGTGTCGTTTTTGTCCTACAGGCAAAAGTGCCAGGACAAATCAGCAGGCCTCGGGACAAACCCTCCTGTCAGCCCAAGATGGAGAGCCCAGCCAAATGCGTTGACTGATTGTTAGCATTAGCAGGCCTGAGTGTGATTAATATGCCAGGCCCTCACATGCCGCGTGGTAGACAGAGGTGTAGCTCTAAACTGAACCAGGGTGGCTGCGTTTCATCCTCTAAAAGATAACGCATAACCTCAGCCTAACAGCTGCTGTGGGCAGAATGGATGGCCTTCTGATTCCAGGTACCCGTGCATTAATTTTTCAACCAATAAATATATAACACTTCCTTAATGAGCTGCCTAGGTGGGATGCTGTGAATGCAGCAAAGATGATGAGGGGCCACACTGTGCGCGGTTTTGTGAGTCCTCACGCCGGGGTAATTGCCGCACCGCGGAGGTGTGTCCAAAGTAGCCATCAGCACATGCTCAGTTGTGCACAGTTCCTGCCTCTTGCAGAACATACCTCTGTGACTCCAGTCTAGAAAATTGGTTCAGATGAGCTGAAAGCACTACCCACCTCCACAATAAACCAAAATACACACTGTTTTCTTAGAAAAAAAGTGTTGGAAATAACAGCACCATCTGTGGCAGCAGTGATGCAGTAATGATGCTTTATGTCAACTAAATATGATTCATGAGATCTTTCACGCTATGGATTTTACTTGCTTAGCTTTCAGACTCTTTACACTTGTGTGAGGTCACATCACCTCTCAGTTTCAAGCGGATGCTGCCACCGGTGGACTTGGAGTTTGAAAGTAGGTCCTGAGATGTCCCAGTAATGTCATTTTGAGATGTGCTTGAAATACAGTTTCTCTTTTGTAGCACACAATATGATTTGAACAAATGGTTTCTCAAGAGTGAATATTAAGAAGCAGGAACATAGCTGAGTGTTTCAGTTTAGTTTTGGGTGGTCAGAACCTCTGGTCATAAAGATAATAATATTCTGAAAGTAATTGATGGAGAGATGGGCATACAGCATTGCTGTGCTCTGGAATTTCAATGTAAGAATATGCATAAAGAAAACATGCTTTTTGATGTATATACAGTGTACAATATGTACTGTAGTCTCAGCTGAAAAGGGGAGTCAAACTTCCTTTTTAGACATGGGTATAAAAAGGTGCTTGAAGATGGAAATGGTTCAGCATGTGAGATTGGAGGAGCTTTCGCAATGGTATGGACATAGCATTCTGTACCCTAACAGAGCATAAGAGACTAATACGTACGCATATTCAATGACACATTTTCAAAAATGAGAACAGGGTTGGGTCAACAGTGCTTAGACGGGCAATTATGTCCATTAGTTATTCTGATGAGCTGGCCATAGTATGGAAACACCATTAGTTTGGGCTGGAAAGAAGCATAATTACAATCGGATTTGGAAGTATAATTCTGAGATAATTGTTGGACAGAATGCGTTAATACAGTAAAGTGGCACAATGGCACATACACATCCTATACTGAACCCTCTGTAAATGATACATTTTGAAATGCATGATTGGAAACTGGAGATAAAGGTGAAAAACATGTCAACACTCAGCAACTGTTAGTCATTGCGATTCGCTGCCTATCTGTCTCCAGTTGTGTCACCAGTTCCGTTTGTTTCCACTTGTTAAAGGGCTGTTGACTTTAAACAGAATTTGAAGGAGCACTCCACTAGAAATGATAATTTGTTAAGTTGTTTCTTACTGAGGGTATTAAGCAGACGGTACCCACAGTCCTGTGATGCAGTCAAGTCATGGTTCAGGCTGTCTGCCCTTCTTTGGTAAAATATGAAATGGTGAGGTTTCGTTTGGGGCCTTGCCTAATTTGCAACTTCCGAACTCAACTCCAAAGTTAGATATGATATATCTGCTGTGTGCCAAATACAGGGTGTTGCAGTGTGCTCACTTATCATTCCACAAGGGAAAAGATAGCATGTGATAGATAGATAGCATGTGATAGCTTCACCCATTTTGTATTTCATGAAGCCTCTCTACAGCCCAGCGGGCTTAAAATGATAATGCAAATGCTGTTTGATACATTGAAAAACAATAATATGAAGTGCACAGTAGTACATGTGGCAATCCAGGCTCCTTATGGATGGCTGTAATAGCTTTTGTGGCCTCTCAGAAGGCATGACAGCACTTCTGTCACCAGCAAAACAATACACTATACGGACAAAAGTATTCGGATGCCTGACCATTACATTGTAATGACATTGTATTCAAATACATGTACTTTAATATGGAGTTGGTCCCCCTTTTGCAGCTATAACAGCTTCCACTCTTCTTGGAAGGCTTTCCACAAGATTTTGGAGTGTTTCTGTGGGAATTTGTGCCCATTCATTCTGTAGAGCATTTATGAGGTCAGGCACTGATGTTGGATGAGAAGGCCTGGTTCGCAATCTCCGTTCCAATTCATCCCAGAGGTGCTTGATGGGGTTGAGGTCAGGGCTCTGTGCGGGCCAGTCAAGTTCTTCCACACCGAGCTCATCAAACCATGTATTTATAGTCCTTGCTTTGTGCACTGGGGCACAGTCATGTTGGAATAGAAAAGGGCCTTCCCCAAACTGTTTTGCCAAAAGGTTGGAAGCATAGCATTGTCCAAAATGTATTGGTATGCTGAAGCATTAAGATTGCCCTTCAGTGGAGATAAGGGGCCTAGCCCAAACCCTGAAAAACAGGTGTGGCCAAATACTTTTGTCCATATAGTGTACTTCCTTGGCTGGTCTTGTCAATAGTTTTCTGTTTTGGTGAGGGTAAGGATTGAACAACAGATCCCCAAGCAGAACCAATAGCTAGCCTACTGCTTACTGGAGTTGCTGGAATATTACACTTGGTTGGCTGCTTCAGTTTTTTAGTATTTTACTTACAAAGTATTCAGAAAGCAGGACAATGGTGGCCTCTCAGCTGGATTGATATGTTTTCCTCAGAGTTATCTCCAGAGCATAGCGCTGCATTGTCTTGGGACTCCACCTTATACCTGTACATGTCTGGTTGGAGTCAGATTGCGGTGCGTGTAAAGAGAACTTGATAGAGCGGATCTGTGTGGGGGAAATAACTGTAAATTTAAGATATTAGATACACTTTAAAATGCATTTCACAGTGACCCTCATTACAGAAACAGTGAACCGCTGTGAAGCCATGCGTAGGAGAGCAGGAATGGCAGCTGTGCCGTTTTGCTAACACGTGTAATGCAGCTCGCACAACACAGCAACCCAAGAAAAGACTGTGAAGGGAGTGGGGTGGTAAGATGTGAAAGCGTGCTTTACCCAGTCTAATCTGCACATCAGCCATGAGGGATAGTACAGTGACAGCAATTGCCTGTTTATTTAGATCAGAGCCTTGGGCTTTGGCGGTGCATGTAATCGTAGTGGTGTCTGCCTTTATTACACAAGGTCACTGGTAATTTTGGGTGTGAGATATTTATAGTGGACAGAAGTTTGCATCACACTGTGGATAATTAAAAAGAAAATTACTCCTTCATAGTGGTTGATAAATGTTATGGTATATGCAGAAGCCTTTATAGTGTTGTGTATATTAATAGAGTAATTACAGAAAAATGGTTGTGCAAAAATGGTTGATAAAAATGTTCTCACATGCAGGTAAAGGTTGCTTACTAAACTGAACATTGTTTAATTCATTTAGATTATTTCAAACATTAAACATACATAAAACTTCAGTTTGTGTATTTTAAGCTTCTATCACCATTATGTTGTTTACATTCTGTTTAGCTTCCTTGTTCTTTTCAATTTCTCAGTGAATAGGAACGATGTGAGATAAACTACTTTGGAAATGGGAGCTGTTTGACAGTTGGTTTCTTGCCAGTGAGTATGAGGAGCTCTTCACAAATTGCTAAGAAGGTCAAGGATAGGAATACTTGGACTGTGGACTGAGGGCTGTGTAATTTCTGTTCAGATTTCTGCTGTATTTTCATCTCAGCTTTCTTTCCGCTCATGTTTGCAGAAAATAATTTTTGGCTTTTTGCATGTGAAAAAGTAAAGTAACCAAGGGCAGTCAATCTAAACAAAGAAATCGAAAACTCTGGCTGAACAGAGAATAAGTGAAAGCTATAATGGGATCAATAATAATTGTACTTTGATTTTTTTTTTCTAAAAATATGTCTTCAGCAATACACAATGGCATTGTAATGCTCATTTGCAACAATGCACGAGCGAATGAAAAAAAAAGAGGGAGATGGTGCATCATCTCATACCCAGCCTCATGCTCTGAGAACACGTTTCTGCTGAGAGAAACCTAGAGCTCCCTTAACCAGTTATGTGTCCCTGATATGGCTAATCAGAGAGCGGGAGAATTAGCAAGCTGTGTTTCCAGCATCTATATGAGGTTGGTGCGTGTGGAGGGAGCTTCAGGGCTGACTCACTCCTGCTTTGCCCCCATAAAAGCAGGCCTGCCAGAATGAGCAATGACGACGCGACGCTTGATTATTAGGATTAATTGTCTTTTACCAGTGCAGCGGACCAAGTGTGCCAGGGCAAACTGAGGCGTATCTAATGAGGGCCAATGTGCAATCTTATTGTTTTCTTTTAAACCACCCTTCTCGAGAGGGCTGATTCAAGCTGCTTTTGTCTGTCAGCATGACAGAAGTTGGCAGTTAAAAAAAAAAATAAAATCCCGCCATATATCTGCAATGAGAGAATGACGGCGTGCATTAAAAACAGCCCACCTTGTCTGTGAGTAAAGCATGTACACGCAGGCCTTTCGAGGGGATGACTGGTAGTTTAAAAATAATTCCACATACTGACACTGTGAGTAGCCAGATGCTAGGTGGTCTCCTGAACACACCTGCCAGGGTCTGCCCTGCTGTCACCTCTGAGCTAATGTGACCTTTGGCCTCTGTCATATCCCCATCTGACATCGTGTGACCCCCCCATATAGATCATAATGCAAGTGACAACCCCTTCCACTTTACCAAACGATATGGCTGTATCACAAAGCCTTGCAAATGTTACTGTCATATTAACTTACTGAGGACCTGTAGGTACCTTTTTTATTGAAAGTCTTTCTGCATTTATTTCCCCTGGTGAGGTGGATATGAGGGGAGTTGTAAGGAGGTTTCTAGAATTAGCCTCAGCATCGTCTGTGGAAAAAATGCATCTGGAATGTCACAAAATAAACAAGCCAAAGAGCACATTTCAAGCCTCCTGGCCAAACAGCTCCTGTTAAAACAGTGGGAAAGACAAGTCTGTATTGCAAATGGGTTATTGGATGTACATTTGATGCTATCAACACTCACAACCTTTTTGACACTCAAGGGTGTGTTTCTGAGGGCATCTTGGATGTGCTTGGGTTTTCAGGAAGAGGGCTATTCTGATACTCTTTTAAATGTATGTGTTAAAGTGTATTGAGCTTCACACTCATATGTCATTATATCCAAATGTTAAAGTTGTAGCAGTCAGCACCAGTACACACACTCAAAGTCACGCGGATCTCATTTCTTGGAAGTTGCAACAAACAAAACATCCCAACAGCTGTCACTTTGAGCCATGTTCATTTATCATTATTAGATCATAAGTGGAGAGTAGGTCCCCAACACCTCTATTACATGTATTTCCTCCACAGACGTGCCCCAGATAACAGACGATGCTAGGGCCCACACAAAATTAAATTGCTTTTCTGTTGGTCACAATTAATGGCTTTTAGATTTACTGCTGCTACTCAGTACATCTACAGTTGTTCCAGTTCAGCACAGTGATGAACCTCTCAGGTTTATGGGCTATGGATGTGTGGGAGTGATTCAATCAGTTCATATTCACACAGCCCTCCCTTTGAATAACTTTCAAAACTTTCATTCTGGGTGATTGAATATGTGTCATCAGGACCTGATTCGTTTAGAGCACCATGGAGCAGAGGGTTAGGGGCATTTAAGAGTTGTATTGTACTTGAAATGTATTTACTTGTTAGCGTATCCTTTTTACTTCCTGGGATGCACATACACAAACACACACACAATGAAAAGTTGTACACACTAAGTGGGGAAAAAAAGTTCAAAAGTATAACAGCAGTCAGACAAAATAAGAATTAATAAATGATATAACTATAATTCAAAACATAATGCAACTTGGAAAAACTCCTGTTCATTGATGTCTCACAGGATTTATAACCAGTATTCCTAAATGGAAAGGTTTCTTTTAGAAATACGCTCCTGACCATCACCTGTGGCATGCACATGTTATTCCCCTCAGATGTAAACAATCTCACACCCAAATTATTGCCAATCCACTGTAACAAAAACAGCATTCCTGCACTTGGTGAGACAAGTGTTTTGATTGGTACACACAAGTCAGTGATTGACAGAACATGGTAGTGCCATGCTAAGCCTCTAACCTTACTTCAACCCTTTAGGTATTTATACAGTTGTGTTGAAAGACTGTAAACTTGACTTTTTATAAAAGTAATGGACATCATATTGTTATAATTACTGAGATTCCCTTCACATGGTGTGGCTGTGATTTAAGGTTGCTCTACATCATGATACACTTTTCTTACTTCAGCTGGTCTTCTGGATCATTGGAGCAATCCAGCATAGGCAAAGTGATGCCAGTATGTGAAGTCTAGCTAATTGTCTTTCAAGATGACAGACTCGCGTTAATTTGATTTGGACCAATCAGTGTTGTCGCTTTTGTTAATGTCAAATTTGAAAGCTGTCTTCTTCCATCTCTTTCTATCAGCACCTGTCTTCCTGCTCAGTGGGACAGCGAGGCCCAGAAGGTTCTAGGAATTCCCACCGTCGAGTTTGACAATTCGTTAGGTAAGAGGAAACCAGCGGATCAGAGCCTTCAGAATCTGGGAGCAGTGCTCATTCTTCCATTGCATCGATGCAGGTATAAGAACATACAGTACTCTGAATATCTGTCAAGGCGTAAACAAGGCACCATGCAGTATGTCTGCTGTGTTAATGGGTGCTTTGAGTGCACACTGGTTTACACTTTCAGATTGTTTCTTACACAGAAACACCCTTCCACAGGTCTTGCACATGACTTATAGATGATTGAATGAAATGCCATTTGTGCCATTTAAGGCATATTTCTTGTGACAACTGGTATTTTTGATGTCATTCATGTGTGTGTGTGTGTGTGTGTGTGTGTGTGTGTGTGTGTGTATGCATATGTGTCTTTGAGTTAGTGTGTGTGCGTATGTGTGTGTATTTGTCTATGTATTGTGCATACATTTGTGTGTGAGTGCGTGTGTGTGTGTATTTTGCATACGTGTATGTGTGCATGCATGTGCCTGTGTATTGTGTGTGTGTGTGTGTGTGTCTGTGTGTGTGTGCGTTGTGGAGAGGGGATCAAAGCGAACAGCGTACAGCCTGGAAAGCTAGCTTTCCCATGTAAAAGAGGCCCGCTCTCCAAAGTTTACACACAGAAGCGGCCTCCCACACGCACGCTTCTCCGGGCTGCTGACGGCCTGCGACGTGGGCAGCAGAGGCACAGGCGAACAGATGGGCCGAACCCCGAGTAAAATAAAGTTAAACTAGAACAAAATGACTAGGCAAGTGGCGTGCCTGCCCTTTGTTTGCCAGGAAGGTGATCCTCAGCATCTGGAGATGATGGAACGCGTGATTAAAATTACCAGAGGGAATGATTAATATCTCCTTATAGCACCTACTTCCAGCGTATCAATCATCTCATTACACTGGGAAAGGTAATTGTGAGAGGGGAGGGTCGGAGCCCTGTACCATGAAAAAGTAGCCCACCCCTCGACATGTTTACTTACTCCACAGAAAGGCCCAATAACTTATCCTAGATTGCTGCCTTTTATTCTGAAACCTTTGAGCAGTTCATTTTTTTTTTCTCCAGTGTCTTGAGCGAATAGCATAGTTTGGCATTCTGAATGTGTGTAAGGAGTCACTGATAAAATGAATGGGATGAAATGGAAAGGCTTTAGTGAATCTACTGAATGGAGCAGTGAAGCACAGAAGCTTCACCATTGTTACCTTAAGGTGACAATTGAAATGATGATCCTTTATTTTTCAATAGATTGGCATGGCGTTTTGATGGTTTTTGTCCCACGTTTTCACCTTATGTTTCTGTTTTTGGCAGGTGAATTTATTTTCTTATGACTGCCTGCATGTCAACTTTTACATATAAACCAAACCTAGATATTTTTACTTAATGCTACGCTGTACTTGCTGAAGAACAAAAACTGTAGAGTCGCATCGTAAATTACTCCAGCAGCTGAACAACAAACTTTAAATAACTGCAGTATGCCTTCACCCTCAGTATAGGGATTGAATGGAAACCTTCCTCCCTCTCCAAGGCTGAGGAAGTATGGGGTGTGTTGCCTACGTCTGCAGGTGCACGCACCGGAGTGTGTGTGTGCGCGAGTGCGTCTGAGTGTGGGAGATGAAGATTATTTAAACGCCAGCCAAGGGGGCTCTGCTAGCGGCGGCCCAGCTCGCCCTTACCTCGCCCCCCTCCCCCTGGCTGCCTGCGTGTCCTACTCTTTGCCCTCTTTGGTCCGCTGCGCCCACACCCGGCCCCCCCCTCCAACACCCCCCCCCACCAAACCCCCGTCCCTGCGTGCCTCCGCTGCCTCAACCAGCTGCTCCCTCTTCATCTTCCGCGGCGTCACCGAGCGGGGTATTAATCATGTTTTTCGAGGGGGACACTCCGCTATTTATCTCTCTGACACTTTCAGCATTCAGAACCCCGGTGCTGGGCACAGCCCATTGAGTAGTAAGATTACACATTACCGCGCTCCATTGCCTCTCCCTGCCCTCTCCATTGACTGGCTGTTCAAGAGTGGAATCGTGCTTGCTCGATTGGACATAATTTATGCCTTACATGTTTAAAAAAGACTGTATCCTTTTTCCCCCTCCTTTTTTTCTTTTTTTTTCCTGAGAGAATATTTCACACCAAATTACACCTTAGCCGTGCCATGTACGCCTGTGGTTGTATCCGTTTATCTATCTGTTATCCTCTATCTACAACATGAAGCCACGGATAAATACCGTTTGCTGTGTTTACCCCACAGCTAAAACACGTAGCTGAATTTATGGGAAGCATTTTGCTGGCATGCGGTAAATGGATGTGATAAAAGTCCTGTCTTTAATGTAATTTCCAAGTTCAAACACAGGCTCTCAGTGGCACGATAGAATGACAGTGAGTAACTGAATCATAGGATTGCAAATGAATGCATTCCATTATTAAATTGTCTGTTATTAATTGCAGGTCTAAAATGCAAATAAGTGTGTGGTGGCATTATTTTTCTATATTTACTGCCCTTTTAGTCATGAATTTGTTATTCCCTTCATTAAATTGACTTCCTACCCTGTATTCTTCACTTTTTACAGTAATACTTGCATAATACATTTCTAATATAGTTTGTGTAAGCTTCCTCTGTTTGTGCATATTTTTATACAGCTCAGTTACTCTGGAATAAAAATTTCACTGTGTTTATTAAAAACATATATTGTATGATGTCGATCAAAAGCTACTACTATTACATTTTAAGAGCATAGCTAGACGTTTTACATCTAATTTGGAGCAAACTTTATACATATACCTGGCACATTTCCTCATCCATTAAAAAAGCACAGTAAAAATGCAATCACGAGCAAAACTAGCCAAACTCTGCCATACTATTGACTAGATATGAGACATGGACACCTATGATGTGGAGTTCAGAGAGGCTGCGCTGCTGCAGTAACAATGTAACGACATGCAGTCAACTCAAAATCGGCACAAGGTCCCTACCTTCACAGAGGCTGGACACTGTCGTCATGTGTCCACATCCCCAGCCAAAGACATGCCCTCTTAACTGCACCTGTGAACTGTAGTCTGTGAGTCTTCACCCCTCTTGTTTCTGAATAGGTGCAGGCAGGCTTAATCCCACCTTTTACACTGGCGTTATTCTGATGTTGCCCTTTGGCAGTGCCAGAAATAGCATCATAGGTTTGAGATTCTGTTTCAGGAAAAGTGAGAAATGAATGAAACAGAGTAATTCAGGCACACTGTCAAACTTTCAGACTCGCGACCAGATAATACTCAACCACATCGGCGCACAGCTGGAATGATACGGCTGCCCATCTAGTGACGAGAAGAACAACATTTCAAAGAAGCGAAAATGCTGACTTCATGTTTTAATTATAGAAAACTTATGTGTACTAATGATTTTTCCATGAGGCCAATCAGTGAAAATTGAAGTATTTGTTACCTCCAGTTACTTGCTGTGACCCATTTTTCACAGATGAAACAGCATATAATCACAGAGTTTGCTTATGTGGTGAAAAGACCTGAAATCCTGGCCCAAGTGAATTTGACTTAACAAAGACCAGGACATTTAACACTATTTTACATTATTTAATGGAAGATGAAAACTTGTTCTTTTAATGTTAAAATCACCTCTTTCTCAGAGTACATGACAAGTAAATGATCACCATGGGAATAGCTTATTTTGGGAAATGAGAAAATATAAAAATGAGGATAGAACTTGTTCCAAATATAGATTCATGACAGCACTTATGCATCTCTTGGATACTTGAGAGTGTAGGAGGAAAGCTGAAGTGTCTCAGCTTCCACACACAGGACTTTACTGTGATATTTTGGCTTTATTTAGCTCTCACAGATGACAGCTTTTATTAACTTATTCAATTATAGGCAACTGTGGTACAGTAGAATTTATTGGAAGACACTATCATTGTTTGTTCCATGATAAGAAATAACGAGGACATTACCACCATACATTTGTGTACCTTGACACTAAGGTTGCCAAAACATGAGACATTTTTATCTGTATATTTCTCGCATTGAGTCAGAATGCATGACATGCATGCCATTGTTTCGCAAATACATCCCTTAATTACTCTGGGTGTGCTTCAGGTCCAGAACTGCTACCTAGGAAAACGAACTGTTAAAAAAAGAAAAGAAAAATGAGAATACATGGTTTAATTTTAGCTTACAATTAAAAAGTAAAAACATATAAGGGAGGAAATACATTGTGGCTAACAGTGGCTGTGTAAGCAGCAAACTAACATGTATACCAAAGTGAACATACAGCCTAAATGGGGTCTGTAAAGGTAACATTACCTTAGTGTTCATATGCCACCAGTGATTCATGAGGGTCGTGTTAATTCCCATTTTAAGACCATACTCAAAGAACAGAGGGAGCTACATAAAATTTATATCAAGATTCACCAAAGTATGAGTGCTAGGTGTCTGAACAGGTGTTATTATTTATTGTTTATTTGATACCAGCATGTTCACTGACCGCTTGTATCACAAGATTATCTTCGGGACTTGAATGGAAGGAAAGCCTACACGTAGCTCCTTTGCTGAGTACAGACGAGAAAATTGTGCCTTGAAAAATGGCCAGATCCTGCTAAATCTAATTTCCGCTTATTGTTTGTTCAATTAATAAAAGTGTATTTTTGGAAGAGTGGAGAGTGTAAAATGCCTCTCTGCACCCTCCCTGTGCTCTCCATCTCAGTCCTGCAAATATCATTAGCTGCTTTCATTTAGTCCAGAAATGGGCAATCGCCATTCATTTATTCTGAGCTCAAAATCTGATCCAGTAGAATATGATACTCGCAGAACAAGCACACACACATCCAGGCTCTTCATGTAGTTGGTTTAGGTGTAGATTCTCAACATGCTGGTGCTTGAGAATGTCTCCACAACATTCCGTTTGCTGAGTAGATACTCGGCTCCTGCATTTCTTCCACCCCCTGTACTTACATGAGATTTGGTGCTGTCTATTATTATGGCAGCTCTGTCTTCTGTTTTAGGCCACGCCCCTTTAAGAATGATCAAAAAAGCCAGACAATCAGAATACTCATTGCTTCAGTAGTGGCAAAGCCAAAAGTTTGAAATGTGAAACACGCAGAACTGACTGTCTGGACAATATATAGAATATATGTGATGCTACTTCTCTCAAAGCAGCTGTCGACCGTGATTAAGAGCAAAAAAATTGTTCCAATTAAGAAGGAACCACCTGTGTGATTCTTTTTACCTAACTTTGACTTTGTTCTCCTTATGACAATGGGAGGTAATGCACTGTGTTCCAACAATTTGGTCTTTTTGGCTTATTTTCAGTGAAGCCTTCCTGTTTCGTATATATGTGCCCTTCCTTCTATTTCATGTCCAATCACATATTATAGCAGGTGTATGCTGCTAGTCAACATGTAACGTAATGAATGAGAAAGTCATGACATAAAGGTCAGATTTGTTATTGTGTATATGAATTGTATTTATAAAGATACAATGTTTATTGAAGGACACACATGCACGCTTAAATCTGCAGCTTGTGTCTGTTTTTTTGTAGTCTCGTTTTCTCAGTTCTGTAAGAAGAGCTGTATTTTGGCTTTTGTGTTGGTGTACTGTCTGGTTTCGAGGGAAGGTCTGATTTCATTGACAGTGCGTTGGCACTGCTAGCTGACTGTACCTGGGGAACGTCAACCCATGCCTCAGGTTCATAAGCTGGACAGGAATTGGTTGACCCTGAGGACTTTGAGTCTCTGGCTGGGGGAGAAGGGAGAGAGCAGTTGGACTGAGCCGCCCACCCCATCCCGCCAAGAACTTCCTGTGGGCTCAGGCCATCCTGGAAGCCATCCTGCAACTAAGAGTAGACTTCCAACAGGGCGGCCGGGCCTACTAACAGTCACACTCCACAGACACCCCTATCAGTGGACACTTTGTAAGATCTGAGAGGATTTTTCACGGTTATTGGCCCTTGCCTTATCTTGTGAAACCTGACAGAAAGACGGAAAGGGGCGATATCTAGGACATTATGGAGAATAAACAGCCTGCAGCTGTGAATGGGTTTAGCAGACGTGTTGCTTTTCTCTGGCCCCTCCTCTCCCTTTCTCCTTCTCTACTCTACCGGTAGAGGTGGGACGCAGAGTGCAGGGGAACGAGGAGGGGAAGAGAGGAAGCTAGGATAAAAAAAAAAATAGGAGCCATTGTATCAGCATGTGGGCGTGCTGTATCACTTTCTAATCATAACTGTTTTCTTTGGCTCAGGGACTCCAATGGGTCTCTGGAGAGGTGATTACAGTACAAGAGAAAATCCAGACCGTAAACTTTTTTTTTCTTTTGCCTTGACATTCTCAGGAGACTTGTTGCGAGCACATATGGTTCGAATTCCAAGCGCGAGAGAGGCCTAAACTGCAATTATTTTATCATATAAACACTGGTGAGAAAAGATTTTCGGGATTATAACTTCTTGCTTGCTTTAGATTAGGCTTGCTAAATGTTCCCCGGCATAAAACGCAAAAAGGTTTTACGACCTTTTAACTCTTCCGTCTCTTTTATTTATTTTTTAAGCATGGCCCCTCTGGCCCCTTGCTCCAACCATTCGTTTTTATGGGGCTGAGACCGCAGGCCTCCCAGGGCTCTCAAGGCCGGTTGGTTTGGCTTGCTGTGCTAATATGAAACAGGAAATAGCTGCGTAAAGGCTGAAGGGGGTAACATGACTGCCAACACGGCCTGTAATTGGTTCATTTCAAACCGTGAGGAATAGAGGAAAAGGGCAGAGGGCCAGCAAACGGCTTAACCAAGTACACATGAGGAATCCGGGGGCTAAACACAGCTGGAAATAGGAGGGCACTTCAATAAGAAATCAACATTTTTATTCTTTCTCTCGCTCTCTCTCTCTCCTGCTCTTGCTCTCTCGCTCGCTCTCTCTCCCTCTGTATATTTTCACAGAAAGAAATAATAAAGTTAATCTCTTAATCTTTTTTTTCCAGTCTTTTTCATTATGTCTCCATGTGGGATATTAAAATGAGACCTTTTGTGGAAAACTCAAGAATGATATTCTTACTTGGTTTTGCTGGTTATGAGTATCACAGTTGATTTGCCTGCTTTAAAAAGTGCTAGTGAAAAGTCACTGTGTATGTGCATCTAGATGAATGGGTATTTTACTTATTTATTCATGTGGTTTGTATGAAGGGCTGAAGCTCTGTGTGAGTCACATGTTAACAGATGGAGCCCTGGTGATGTCATAATTAGGAATTTGAAGGATGTGTCTTGATGCTACTGTTGACACATTACCCAGGGTTCCAGTGGAGCTGTCCAGGGCCCTACCAATAGCACTTCTCTGCTGCTTGCATGAGGATAACATTTCAAAAGATGTGCTTTTATTAGTTACTCTATATCATGTTCTGTCAAAAATAGTATGCTGTCAAAATGTATCGCTTTGAATGCCAGGTGGTAAAAAAATCAGTCAGGTACTTCTCTGAACAAACTTTTGAAGTTGACACGTCAAATGTTTTTAATTGACACAGTGAAGATATTTTATACATAAGAAATGTGGATGTAGTGGAGTGGAGAGGGTATTACCACACGGTTTGTTTGCCTCTCTCTATCTGTGTTGCAGTAACTGTTACTGGCTTACAGCATAGGAGGATATTATGCAGCATGCACTGTCACTGACTTTATCTCCCTGGATCTAAGTAGAGGGACCTTGATTTAGCATTAGAAAGTATCAAATTAGCTGATGATGCAGTATGGTCATGTGATTTCTACACATGCATGATTACGTTAAACATAATTATGTAGTTACGTATACACTATGATTCTTGTGAGCAAGATTGCACACAGGCCATATTAATTAATTTTAACTTTGAGAAGGCCATTGTGGAGTTTGAAAAATTGCTAGCTTTAGTGGCAAAAGCACCAGATTGGCAACACTGGAAGGACAGCATCAAGTCATACAGTCACTGCTCATGAAGGCCATATCTTCTGGTCACTCAGACTGTCACTCACATGAAAGCCTGGATTGTGGGAGCCGGAAAATTGAGTCCACAAAATTACTGGGGGCATTACTGTAATGATAAGGACCTGGCTTCAAAAAAGGACAGCGTAAATGCCGCCCTTCTTTTCCACATGGCTTGTTTATTTTGTGGCACCTCTTGATTCTTTTCAAACATGAAACAGTATGTGGCTTGGATCTGGACACACCTTGCTTTTGATTAACAGAAAGTGAAAGCAGAAGAAAGGAAAAAAAAATAAAAAAAACTTTAGAAAAATTTACCAGAAAAGGAGATGAAAAGAGTGAGACAGTAGTCAGGCAATGAAAGGCCAAAAGAAGACTCCTATTATTTTACCAAGAGGTTGCTGCCCCTTACTGTCAAGTATGAAAAACACTGCTTGTTCATATAGTACTATATATAGTATGTGTGTGTGTGTGTGTGTGTGTGTGTGTGTGTGTATGTCATTAAAAATGCAACATAGCAGTAACTAATTTCTTACACAGAAAAAAATGAACCATGCATAATCCTGAAATACTTTTGATGCGTAAATATTAAGTCAATCAATCAATGGTGAAGTTCAATAACTTGTGTGACCTTTATGTGTATATGTGTGTGTGTGTGTGTGTGTGTGTGTGTCATGCATATACACTTTACCTACTGGCAATGGTTGTTGCAAATAGAGAGAAACTTCACCATCTGTCTTGATCAAACGAACCGTGGCCTACAGCCTTAATCCATGAAATCAAGACCTCAGGCAAACATTTCTCAGTACAAACTGCACAAGCCATAAATAGCATAATTTTAGACATCTAATCTAATTTTAGACTCATATTCCTATTTAATAACCATTTGACTAAAAGACCTGTTTATTTGCAAGTTTAATGAACGTGAGTGAAGTGCTTTGTATTTAGTACAGTGTTCATAAAGGGTTCTTAATATGAGATACCCTCTGCCACTTATTCCTCCCCTGTCTATGGACAGTAACCCTAATGAAATTTAAATTACTTTAAAATATCCTAACATCTCAGGTGTGTTTGCTTCAGCATGTCTAATTAAACAAAAGGAATCAGATTTGGAAACCACAATAAAATTACAGTATGGTGATTGTGCTTTCTTTCATTGTTACTATTATTATTTTTTTTGCTATCTCAAATCTTTTCCTTTCCTTTGACTATCTGAGTCCATTGTTTCACTGAAATAAGGGCTGTTTGTTCGATAATTTTGGAATGACACAGTTTATGCACATAGTCATAATAATTTGCACCTGTGTAGCTGTGCTTTGTTTTTAGTTTCCGTCGTGGACACAGCAGTATAATGAACCTGTTTTTTTCTACCAAAATATCAGCTGCCGTCCTCAACAACACTGCCTTGAGCTGAGGAGAAGTACGGCCCATTTTTTTCACATGGTATTTGGACCATTGTGGCCAATTTTCCCTTTGTTCCTTTAGTAAAGCACCATTCAGTTAGCACCTTTTCCGGTACCTTCTGGTAACCTTCCTGTGCCTATTTTGTTTTCTTGTGGTCTAATTTACCATTTATCCATACTAATTTGTAATTTTCGAAATGATTATGATGATAACTATTATTGTTGTTGTTGCTTTTGTCTTATTGGTGATTTTGTCTGTTATTGTTGCGATGGCTATTATTTGGCTATGTTATTATTATTATTATTATTATTATTATTATTATTATTATTATTATTATTGTTGTTGTTGTTGTGATTATTATTATTATTACCATAAAATCAGGGAATGTGGTGTATTGTTTTTTTTTTACTACTAATTAATGTGAATATGTGCTATTAAACTCCTAGGCACTGATCTTTTTTTTAGAACATTTTCTTACTGTTCCCAAAAGCCACTGTTGTGCTGTATTGTAAGATGTGTAGAAGGTTTTTTTGGATGCACAGGTTAATTCAGTGAAAGTGAAGTAAGCACGTATGTAAATCCAGCTGCATTCCTGGAAAGGAAAAAAAATGTGTGTGTGTGTGTGTATATATATATAAATATATATGTATATGTATGTATATCGATCCCTATTACTGTCCCAAAGGGTCCACTGCTGAGCTAAAATGAAGAAACCCTTAACACTCTGCAGCTAGCAATAATGAGCTATCATTACTCAAATTACAGCAAGCACTGATTAGGTTTAAAGTAATGAAGAAAACAACATGATCAATCATCGTCATCAAGGCCCCGGCCCTTGAGTTTGTGTCCCAGCCGCGGGGCTGCCTGCGGGCGGCTGGTGTACAGCTCCACCTACAGGGTTCTGGGTGGACTTCATTTATCAGGGCGCAGACAAAAGGGGCATCCTTTCTGATTAAGCCCTGGTTCATTTTGCCTTTGAACCGTTGATAAACAAGTGTTTTTCTTCCACTACAATCCCAAGGACTACTGTATCGTCCATATGGAATTGTAATAGTACTGCTCTGTATGCACACATGCTGACTATGTAAAAACTCAACACCAGCTTCTGGGATCAAATGATGCTGCCAAGTTTGACAGAGAAGACTGGTTTTGTTCCAAGCGCTGCGCTACTGTGTGTGACTTCTAACTTTTAGATTGTATTTTATTGCTGGCTGAGACAGAATCCCATTTTAAAGAGGGACTGGTGGAAGGTAGAAGGCTTAAATAGGTTCTTTGTAGAATCCCAGTTATGGTGAATAGGTGAACACCCACTGCCTATTATCATTCCGATACCTTTAGCGCTTATTCCAGTCCAAGTTGCTGACACAGTGATTTTGAAAAGTAAGAAGTTGGCAGAACAGGGAAATGACTCGCACCAAAGGTCACCATAACTCTGTGGAGATAAGGAATTCACATAATGGAGAAAATCTAAGTACGGTATTATAAGTGGGAATATGCAAATTGTCGACAAAGAAGGTACTATGGGCTTTAATAAGAATTATTAATAGAGGAATAATGTAGTCACTAAGACTACTGATATTCGTGTTTCTGGATTTTTAAAAAAGTATTAACTTACTAACAATTGGCATTAAGTGATATGTTTTTATGCAGTTTATATGAAGTTTCATTAGTCATTGAGTCTCTAAACTTGAAATATGAAGTTGTTCATAATGATATTTTTGAACCATTTTCCTTCAAAGTTTTTTTCAAATGTAAGTATAATATATATAATATAGAGTGTCCTAGCATTACGTGTCTCTGTTGTGAACTGAACACAGTTTCTATTCTAATAAATTCTCCTGCTGTCACAGCACCAATCCCCAATGCTTAAAATGTCCCCGTCTTAGGGTAAGGCTCTCAACAAAGTTTTATCGCTGATCCTCTCCTCGTGCAGAGCTAGCGTGTGTGAAAGCTGCTAAAGTTGCCTGCTGTCAATAATAGGGGTCTCATTCACACAAATGACTCTGAACGCTGATTGGGTTTTATCTAACGGCGTAGGGCCACCCCGATCAATCATCATCAGCCAGTGGCTCGTCGATGGACATCGAAAGGTTAACCCAGATCTCGGAGGCTTCGCGGTGTCAGCAGAAATCGGTCAGAGCGGCCCTCTGCGCTGTCAATAGAGCAGTAAGACAATTAGGTAATGATTAAAATAGCGCCATCAGGGAGTCAATAAGAAAATGAGTCGCCCCGGCATAATTCGAGAATGATTTGTTTACCGATCCATACCGCTGGCGGAGAGCGGCTTTCTGAACGCGGTGCATTAAATCACCATTTGTTCGTTCGCTCGCTCACCCTCCACAAACTTTTAAAGCCTTCCCTGCACCTTCCATTTTCTGCTGTTTCTCATTCATTCTTCCTCTAGACAAACTGGGCCTATAATTACAGTTACAGTAGGTAGTGCTATATGTATATATATATATATATATATATATATATATATATATATATATGCATGCTGCACATTCATGTTCCATTGCTGTTCATTCATTCATTTTCAGCATCTTACAGGTTGGCACTGTTAAGCAGATAAACACAAAACAGTGATGTAAATGGCATCAAAAAGCTGAAAAAGTACACAGCATTAAATAATTCAAAGCATTTTTATGTGTATTGGCTGATAAGGTCGTATTGGCAACATGGAATATTCACAATAGACAAGAGTATGCAAAGAATTTAAAGGTCACTTTTCTTATAGTGGTAGAAGAACTGAAAATAGACAGGACTGCCATATTTTTACAAGGAAACAGGAACCTTTAAATAAACTGTAATTTTCTTTGTCGGAGAGAGGGGATGTGCAGATGTCATCTCAGTATTATTCAACATCTTTTATTCTTTCAAGGGGGAACGAAGACATTGGCAATATTTCATTTTAAGGAAAGTCCTCATTACTTGCAGAGCAGATGTGCTCTTGCCCTGTTGATTTAAATAAGGAAATGAAAACTCTTTTTTTTCCCCCTCTGTGCTTTGAATGTTTGACTACGCTGCTAATAACAGCAGCACAGAATATGTACATGTCATCTGATTTCAAAATGATTTGTATTGGTGGGGTAGAGATGGCATATGTGAAAAGAGGACCTGAGGCCTACCTGTGACGCATCCTCTTGCAGGTGCACCTTCGTTGAAAACACTCTTAAATCAGATCTGAGGGATGCTTGGTGTCTGCAGCATATTTGTCAGTCACATTTTCACTTCCTAATTTGTTCTCCATGTGTGTTGTCATACCTAGTTTTGTTAGAATCCACTTTTCATCAAGAAAATGTTATTTGAAGTGTATGCCTCCTCCTATTGCAGCTGAGGTGTTGGGTATAAGATTGTACAGAAATGGATTATTGGAAACATAACTTTATCAAACAAGTCTTTTGAATCTGTAGTAGCCAACTGGGAACAGTGTGTTGTTAATCAGTATTGGAAGGAAAAAAAATGGCATTTTTAGCTACAGTTGTTAAACTTGCATGGGATTATCATTGTTTTTTTTAAATCAAAACGTAAATGAAATAAAAAGAAATGCTACTGAAGAGACCTTTTGTGTCTCACCTAATGCCCCAGGAGGGCGAAAACAGAGAAGATTCCACACCTGAAATGGCCTGGATCCGCAGCGATGCTCTCTCTCCCATGAGCCTTTATCAGATATGCCCAGCCCTTCCGCTCGGTGGGCGCAATCTAGCCCGTGATAATTGTATTGAAAACATGTTTTGTGAGAGGAAATAATGTTATTATTATCTTGTTACGGGGATTGTGTTGTCCGCGATTCCTTTGATGTGAGCAGAATCAGCGCAGATGTGGGGCTGTGATGAGTGCCGCATTAGAGTGTGGAGGAGCCCTGCAAGTGGGATGGGAGAAGATGAAGGTGCTCATTTTCACCATTTTCTGCTGCCTGGACATAGGATTCTCCTCATTTGAAGTCCTGCTGTTTTTTGCTGAGATTTCTGTCTGAAATATCCTCTTGCTTCAGAGGAATAGGTTTAAAGGTAGATGGATCACCCACTGTATTGCCCTGGCAGTCCCTTGTAAATAAACAAAACAAGTTTGAATAGTTCATTTCAAGAAACCACACCCAACTTCTCATACATTACGCATATCTCTATAATGTTTTGTGCAATCCTTTGAATACATATCTTCAAGCAGGTATTATCTCTCACCATGTACAATACAGCAGTGCAAGCTTGCATTTTTAAAACACAGATGAATCCAGTTAAAATTCTCTTCCATAGTTTGCCAATCGTAGTAATGTATTATTATTATTATTATTACTGGTCTTTGTTTTGTATGAGCAACTCGTCCTGACTGATATGTAGCTGCTGTTTGTCATATGAACTCCTCTTACACCACAAACAAAATTGTTCTTATCTTCCTGTTAAAGTTTAAATCACTCTTTTTGAAATTGATTAAGCTTTTGTACAGCATCCTGTAGTCGTTCAGCAAACGCAGTTGTACAGCTTTGTGGCTCACGCTCAAAGATAAAACTTTAATCTAAAACCTAATTCTGCAGTTTGACAATACCTGATGAATCACATTTTCTCTGTTAAATCCGGTTTAATGTGGACCTTTTTATTTGCTGGGGGAAGGAAAAAAAAGAAATAAAAAGTCCTTTCGTTCACGTCTGCTTGTGGTCTATAGCACACACCAGCCCCCATCTGTGAGGATCAAGGCCCATGCTGTGTGTATCCTCTAATACAAATGAACTCTTCAGGTTGGGTACAGTGAGTGGGTGATGTCTAATAGTGTGGAACAAATGGGCAGACCCTCTTATCTAATGGATGGCAGTGGGGCAGCACACTGATATGATGAAGGCTGCGGAGCCCATTGCTTCCTAGGGGCTGCCTGGGCTGAGAGAGCCTCCACTTGAAGGCTGGGATTAACAGAGGTTCTCTGCAGTCATATGTCACGAGGCTCCGGCCCCTCAACGCAGAAGAAAGGTTACAAGTGTGATTACACTCAGCGTCTTGGGACTTAGACAGCTAGGTTATTAAGTTAAACCACAGGGCACTGCTCTTAGTGCGTAAGCCTGCTTTGGGTCCTTTCCTCCCGCGTCTTGAGAAACAAGAAGGAACAAGTCATGCTCCGGGAAATCTGTGTGCAGGTGTCCAGAATTTGTGCACCAGCCGCATTCTTGTTTTTAGGTCGCTCTGGTAACCTTGATCCATCCCATGTGAGCACTTTGTATGGTGGTGTATTTCATTATCAGAGAAGACTGGGCTCACTAAACATGCACAGTTTCACTTATTTAATACTCTTAAAGAGGCCCATTGAGTCTTGTTGTACATGATATTTTTGGTTTCTTGAAATGATTTCTGATAGTATGTATTTTCTGGTAAAGGAACATTCTTAAACTGTGTGGTTATCTTGTCATTGCTGAGTACGGAATGCCAAAATATCCCAGGGTAGGAAATACTGGCACTCCTCAGCCTGTAAATCATAATGTAGCTACAGTTCCTCCCCAAATTTTACAGTGTGTTTCTGTGACATATCTCAGAGAGACTATTATCAAACTGTAACGTATATAATTTCACGTTTAGAATGCAAAAACATTGTTTTAAGAGGGAAAAAAAACAAATTATTAGTCAAACTTTTTGACTTCCTTGTCAACTTACTGTCACTTAGCTGAGATGAATATTCTGCTTTAAGGTAGGCTATTTATACCAATAAGGATTCATTTCGGCTTGTGAAACAAGGAAGAAAGCCTTCCTGTGCACTGCGGTGCTGTCTGTTCCTAATTGACTATTATTACATCTGAACAGGGAAATCATGCAGCTAAAAATAGGAAAGTGCCACTTGAGTGGCAGTCCTCTGGTTTGGGTCTGCTGTCTGCACTGACACAGTATGGGGGTGTGAGGTTTATAATGTTAAGCTTGTACCCAAGGTTATTAGAGCCCTAATTATCATGGACTGTTAGTTGCTTTTCTATAGTTTCACTGTTTTTTTTCACCTTTAAATCCAAAAGCCCAAAAGACAACTGTTTCTTTTCACTTACACAGGCATGCTGGATTAAAATATATATTTGCCAACAGCAGTTGGACTTCAACCTGACAGTGTATTTGTTACAACTATCCTTCTCTGATTGGCAAGGGTGTCCCACACAATCTAGGCTTTATCTCTCAAAAGACATACCTGATGAATTATTGTCAATAAATAAATATGATCTCTCTCCTAACAGACAGCTGTTTGTGACAGCTTTGTTGTCTTTATCCGGCACATTCTGTCACTTTACAGGCAGGGAAAGTGAGTTTTATATTCTCTGACTGCCATCCAGGGAGCGCAGAGATTTGCACATGAATCAGTTGTCATCATCACTGTGCTCTGACAATGCCGTGACAGCTCAAAATCCACGTGAAATTTTGTAGCACGCGCTTTCTCTATCATCCGACACTAGCTTCCACTCCATGTGATCGATTGTCGGAATATCGAGGTCATCTCATTATTAAGGAAAAAAAAAAACATAAACATATAAATGCTGGTAAGAAGGATCCTCAAAATTGTGGACGTGAGCTTAATAGGAAGCAGATGAAGGATACAGGTTTTTTTGTACGTGCTCTTTCAACTCGAAAGGGAGCGCCTTACATTATGATTGAGAGTCTTGTCGCTCAAGATAACGGCTCGACATTTGCTAAATCGTGAGCATTAGTCTTGCATACTGATTTCTCTCTCTACTTCAAGGTTTTCTTAAACTTTGGCTTTTTCATGTTCTGTCAGTCAAGAACAACCTTTTTCTTTGCCCTTGTATGGGTGTCAACACTCGAAATTAATATTTGAAAGTTTACAAACTTTCAATTCGCTTTTTTCCAAATAAACATATAGGCTGTCCTTCACACACCGGGGCACCAATGGAAAAAAAAGAGCTATTTACCTATGGAAACTACTCTTCAGAAAATTAATGTAAGTTTGTATAGCTGCAATAGTAGTAGGAGTGGCACCTTACCAGAAATCGTTTGCTTGACAATCTTTGTGTATTGACTGACAGCACCTTGGTAGACTGCCACTCTGACTTTGCAGTAGTGCCAATGTTAATTCCAGCTTACACTTCAATGGCATGGTCTAGGGTTTGGCTGCGATTGTATGAACCTGCGTGTTTCCCTAAAGATCGGTTGATTGAATGGTGACTGCAGTGTTGCATTGAAATATTTAACATAGTACATAATTGTGTGCTCTATTTAGAGAACCCCTGGACTTGCTCAAAACTGCCATTTCATCTTAAAGAAAGACCTATGTAATCAATCAAAAAAGACTTGGTGATTACAGTGGAGTTTAACCCCTGAAGTCCAAAACCACCAAGCGATCTGAATTGAAGAAGACACTTTACTGTAGGATGGCTCCAGATTCTATACCATTTTCGTTTAAGACAGTGTGGTAGTTTTGATAAATCCTGTGGTTATTTCTAGCTATATCTCCTTTTAAAAATGGAATACCGTTTTTCAGTTTTCATATTTGAGGCACCAGTACTTTCTCTGCTATGGTACTTAATAATGTGAAAATTATGAAACTTGTGATGGGAGACCTGAATGCTGAAGGAAATGTAGTATTACACATTTATTGATCTGCTGATAAATGTTCCTTGCATCTAGTTGTACTCAGTCAAAATCAAGAAGGAAAAGTTTTATTACATGGACATTTTTCATTTCAAGGTTTTGAATCTGAGAGCACCCAACAGATAGTTTTCAGTTCTGTCTGTGCTTTGAGAGGCTGATGTATGAATAGATCGTTCGCATTCCTGTGTATTCTCATAAAGCGTAAAAGGCTCTGTAGCGTACTGCCACTGGTGACGTTTATGCAGTATAAGCAAGGACTTTGCAGGGTTGAGAACACTGAGATCTAATGAACCCTCTGTCAGACCAGCAAGCCCTATCTACCAGAGCAGACAGTGCCACATTGATCTTGAACCAGTGGTGCTGTTTCAGCTGGGAGTCTTTCGCTGGAGCATAAGAGAAAAGCATCTCTGGGGGTATGGCCAGTCTCTGGCTCTGCGGGGAGGATATGGTGCTCTCGCTGACACGATGATCACCACAATCGGTGTACATTTAAGGCTCGGCCATCCACGATAATCTCTTCACATCCTCCATCTAACATTCTCTGCTGGCCACAGCGACCAAGTCCTGCTGCCCTGGACCCCTTCTCCGCCTCTGACGGGGTGAGCCTGGTCGAAGGCCGATCAATTAAAACGACTTTAACATTTACAAGTCGTCAATAAGTGGTCCCCTTTGGCTCAACACTTAAAGAGTGCTATCCTCTGTTGGTACTTGAGGGCTTTATTTTGCCTGTGAAGAGTCAGTTGTTTCCAATCATTGAGACTCAATGTCATAAACAAAGCAAATTCTCTGCAGGGATCAATAGCATGTGAAGTTAAATGTTGATTTACATTCACAGTCTTTGTGTTACCACAACCATTTCAGCACTCCTTGTCTTTGGGCTCTATACATGTACATAAAGAAGCTCATTTTAAATTGGTTCAGAACAAGCTGTCAGTTTAATTCACACCAATTTGTCAACGCAAGCCACGGAAGTTTTAAAGTGAAATGCATAAAGATATATGGTTACCTTGTGGTTTATTGATTCGCAGAAGTGAACCATTATATTACAAGAGCAAAACAGTTCTTAGAAAAGGGAAGGACCATTAGTGCAGTGTAGACAGTCTAGTCAAGCTAACCAATCAATGGAGTTCACATTTTCTCTTAACCTTTTCCCTTTATTTCAGAAATACCTTTTTCAAATGGATAAACAGTGTGTATCTTCATTCTGTGACTGTTCTTCAGGTGCCCTCTTCAATGTGTGGCAAGAGAACTTTTCTTTACATGACTTTCACAGTTTCTCCTCTTAACTGATTGTATCAGACTGAACCTTTCTTATCAGCAGGGTTCATCAACGGGGTTTGATCAAGATCAATGTTGTTTGAATTTAGCACGGACATGAGTGCACACCTGCTGCCTCATTAACTTTAATTCATTGTTTTACCATTATTTTAATGCTGTAAGCTGCTGCTGTTGTTCCCTGCAACACAGTGCATGGCCTAGCCACAAATTGGAGTTAAAAATTGATTTTTCTTGTTTTTTGGGACTTAGTGTGAAAGAGTAATTGCCTAATATTATATTTTAATAATATAATTTTCTAAATATTTTCAAATATTTTCTGAATTATTATCAGACTTCATTCTGTTCTTGGTAGCTGGTTTCTCCATTTGGTCAAACACCAATATGTATCTTCGGTAGATGAAAAAAATGCTATCAGATCCCTGTGTAGGGACCATGCAGGAACAGTGCTTTCTTGGCACAAGTGCTGAAGGTGCAGAGGATCAGGTGATGACAGAATTGTGAGAAGCACGCAGAAGATATTCTGGGGTTAAGTAATCAATGAAGCAGTTTAATTGCTGCATGTGCTGACGGCTCTAAATGGAATCGGCAGAGACTGCGAATCTCAGCCAGCCAAGGCTGGTTCCCTTTAACCTTTCTGGATGCATTCCAAGCTTTGTCTTGCTGCGTCATGGAAACTGCAACATCGCATGACCGTTCTTCCTCTGTGGAATCAAGGACCACCGATGGCTTAATACCATGACAGCCATGCAGTGGCCCCAGCACAGGTGATGGTAGTCTATCCTAGTGCAAAAAAAGGTCTTCTGAGATCTGCATTTCAGACTCTACTGTAAACTATAGACCTGTCTCTAAATGCATTTCCATTTACTGAACTGAGCACTGACCACCAAACATTTCTGGCTAAAAAACATATGTAGACCTGTATAAACTACTTTAATTCAAACAAATAGGCAGATTTATTATTAAAAAAAACACACTTTGTTGTTAACTTTGAATAAGGTATTAAGCAAATGTTACATATTTTAGTTATTTTCAGTGCATTATAAGTCAAATTCCATCTCTTAACTTCTTAAATTTCCTCATTTACATTTTTAGAACGAATGACTTTGCTGTTAGATAGAATCTGTACTAAAACCATCCAGATTTACTTCAGTAACAACAGTTATTTTTGTCTTGTACCAGTAGAGAGAGGAGTTTGAAGTAGGAACTATAAATGGGCCGAGATATTCTCTTAAGGGAACCTCGCTTGACATGTGTTACTAAATCTTTCAGAGCTGCCATCTGCCTGTGTGTTAACTGCTGAGAGAAGTAACCTCTGCTGGCTCTAAGGTCATCCAAAACTGATAAAAACCTGTGTGTGGCACATTTACAAATCAGGAGAACATGGAATATGAATATATTCGTGTTTTGTCATTTAAGGATGTTTAACTTATTTGTTAATAAAATCTCAAATTTTATATACACCTGTGATATAGGATATTTTGATTATAGGATAGGATATTTGATTTTTTCTTTGACTTCTGTTCTATTAGAAATAGATGAAATATTATCTTGTGTGTGTGTGTTTGTGTGTTTGTGTGTATATGTGTGCATGTGTGTATGTGTGTGAGTGGGCTTGTGCTTGTGTGTGCATTAACATATGTGATGGGCCTGGAGGTTATTGACCTTTTGGTCTATGGCATCGCATAGCATGTGAGTGCAAACAGAACTGTAAGGTCATTCCAGATGGATTCCTGCTCTCAATCGAGGTCATTTCCGCAGGCTAATTGACTGAATGGAAATGACCTAGTGGAAACCACAGCGATCTCATTGCAAGACTTAAAAAAAAATAATAACCATCACAATTATGGGGTCTTCAGTACGCGTGTGCAGGCTATCTTGTTGGAGGAACCATTTCTTTCTTTGTTACAAAGGATAGCTTTTCCAGACTTGAATAAAAACCAGCATGTAATCGAAACTGTGGAGATAGCTGTGGATGGAGTAGGAGGTCATGGCTTCAGCATACCAAACGCTCCGCACTCAGAAGTTACTGACAGGGGAAGACGTTTGCCGACGCCTTTCACATGGGAATCACAGCTTGAAACAATTTAAAACAAACTTTCCGGCAGGAATTTATGGGAAGATATAATTGTGTTTTTTCTGTCCTTTCTGTTTTTTTAAGCCCCCCGTATTGAAGGTTGAAACATTTTTAAGATGGAGTTAAAGAGCAGCTGTGTTTTCAGTGCAACACGGAAGGTCATACATGATGCATTTGATAAAATTAACCATCTCCGAACGATGCCGTAATGCCTGTTGTTCTGGGACTTACGATCAGATGGGCAACAAATGTGTTTTTTTAATTAATAATTATATGAATAATATTTAGGAGAGCTAATGATTTATCATCCAAAGACATTTCACAGGCTTTCGTAGTCTCTGTGAGCTTGTCTGAATAAATTGAGCTACGCAGTTCCCTTTGCTTGTTGTCACTTGGCAAACAGAAAGAAGGAAAAACATGCCGTGCTCTTATGAGGATCTAAAAATGAAAATCAATAGATACAGCTCTCAGTTCAGCTGCCTTGGACTGCATTTTCCAGGAGCGGTGCAGCGGATTTAAAAGTTCCCCATTGTCGTTTACTGTGATCTGCTATTTGGTGTCCATACGCTTCAATAGGTTGGCAAGCTTTCAGCGTGTTGCCAAACGATGTTTATGAAGTGTTGTTGAGCTGTGAAGTTTGTAGCACCTCAAAGACATTCTAAATGTGGAAACGTGGGCTTTCTGGAACTTGTTCGGCGGGTGTTTTGAGTAAGTTTAGCGGGCTGATTACCCAGGGGTCTTCACTGTTTCCCTTCAGCTTCCCCCGGGTGTCCTTTCCAGCTGTAATGAGGCCTCCCAGATGAACGCTGTCTTTAAACCGGGGAGTAATGAGTCCTCTTTGGCGAAGAGAATGGGGATTCGCTCTCCTCAGTGAAATGAGAAGGTCAGAGAGAGGAGAACCCTCTCGCTTCTGAACCAAATAAAGCTTAAAAAGAGACATCACTGAGCCTGGGACCTCCTCATCGCCAGCGACCGGGACAACGTCGCTGTGGCACCTGGCAGCTACGGCCATCACCCCCGACTTGAGGGTGACCTGAATGTTATGCTATTTAAATAATGTAGAATATGTAGCATATTGAATATTGAGAATATGTAGCATATTGAATATATTCAAAACTTTCCTTTTTTTACCCCAGTGACAGTAACAATAATATTATTCATTATTAGGATATAATTTTAATTTTTAATTTATTTACCAGGTACTCTTATTCATAGCAATAAAGAGACAATAAAAGCCATTATTACTCCTGTCTGAGATTTTGAATTTTAAGATGATATTCCTGTTCACAGCTCTGGCAAAAGCTGTAAAATGATGTCACTCCAGCCTAGTAATGCAGAACAACTTCCATCAATGTTGTAGATTATTGTTAGATTATCTTTAGAGGTTATTACTAATGAGGATTATTTTTAGTGAGTGTTGCATCTCATGCTTGTGAGTAAGATGAGCTCCTGTCATTTACATTTGCTTTGATATGACATCAGATTATTATTCTGTTCAATGATATGATGTCTGGTGCCATGAATTAGATATTGATTGATCCTGACTGAGTTAATAATTGCTTGTGGGGGATGGTGGCATTGTAAGCACTTAATATGATTACCACAGAAAAGGCAGTGCCATGACAAAATATTGTTGCATTCCTTTTAACTTCCTTTCCTTTTTTTAACTTTTCAGTCATGATACACCTCATTTCCTTTCATGACTTTGTAACTGTTTGGGCTGTTTTTTGTCTTTGAGTCCTTTCTAAAGGCCAAAAAAGCAAGCATTTGAACCAGCACTGACAGCCTGTGGCATATTCAGTGAGCTTTAGTGGGCTCTTTTGCGGTCGGCCATTATTTTGAATACTCGACGAGCTGGAGTGAGTGTCCGTAAGTGGCAGAGAGCACTCGCGCTCTTTCCCGGCTCAAAGCCAAGTTTAGACAAAAGAGGTTCTTTCCCTTGCCCCTCGCTGAACTCTGACCGGGAGTTTAATTCCAGCACCTGCGAATTTGGGGGCTCGGCGGAGAGGCGGCAGAGCGCACGTCACACCTCTCCATCGTTAATGGCGGCAGTCTGAGTCGAGCTCGGGGATAATTGCCCCTGACAAGAGGGCGGGTCATCAGCGTGGGGCTTGATAAGCATTTCAGCCAGATGACAGAACGCAGAAGTGTATTAGCAACAGTGTGACATATCACATTACTGCCGCGAATATAATAAAAGAGATACTAAACACTGTGGCAGCTTAAAGACAAGCCATTTCTTCGCTCTCCTGTGGGGCTATTAGCTCTCATTTACCGGCGCTGATAAGTTGCTCCCCAACTGTCACCTTGGAAATAATGACACGGAGCTGATTAACCATTGGTGTGCCAGGTTGGGAATCCAATCAGCAGGCTGGTGCTGCGGGTGTGGGTGTTAGCAATATTTCTGTTGGGTGGTGTCATTTTTTAATGACTAATTTACAATGTAATAAGTCTGTGGCCACAGCTGTAGCCCATTTTCCCCTTTAGCTCAGGGGCTGCAGTCATGGGCCAGCCTCTCCCAGAGTTAACCTGACAGTAAGCCCTTCAGCCTGAAGTAGAGGTGTGAAAAGTCAGGCAGAGCAAAGGAAAATGCAGTGTTATGAGCTTTTGTCACTTATTTGTGAGTGTTTATCATCAGGCATTGGTTTTACCAAGGACTTCTTGTGCTTATAATGAAATATGTTCGTTTTAAGGGGTGTATTTAATTGGGCTTTAATGAATAGAAACTGTGTTGAACAACTCACATGTTGCAAGCATGCTTGCCACAATTGCAGTGAAATAAACATTCTTTCCAGTCAAAGGTTAACAGACAAAACTAAATATAAGCAGCCATGAAACTCCAGTTATATTCGCTCTGCTATAATTGCACTCTAAAAAAAGAAATGAGAGGGTGTAAAATGGACATTAATACACACTTTCTCCATTTGCTGTGAGACTAAGCAGACGCCCAGAAAGCCATTTTCCTTAATTATTTTAACACTTGTATTTAAGAAAGAGCCACATGTAATGGAAGCTCTCAGAAGCTGGGACAGGTTCCAAACCTGATAACTTGTACATGTTTTATAGCTGCTACGTTATAAATTATTTCCACAGGCCGAGGCCCTGAGGGATCTTATTCTGTCAGCTTCAGTTCCTGGTAACATCATATAATGATATTAACAAATTTGTGGCTATAGTGTTTCATGCTTTATCTCGGAAATCTTAAACGCCCACGTCGTAAATACTTGGTTATGATGTTATCGTGACCAGCCCGTTGTGTAGCTGGGTGTATCAGATGGCTATTGGCGGTAATAACTAAGCAGGAAAGAACAGCAGCTTTTTAGGGTTTATTTTACATGGCTCCATCATGCTCTGCCTAGCATCCTCCTAGCCTCCCTTTTTACATCTGTATCATTTCATTTGGACCCAAAGGTGCCACAGCTAATGACACTAGCAATAAAAAATTTCCATGCTTTGTTCTTAATATTTCAGATCTGAGCAAGGGGACAAACTAGAGATAAACTACATACAAGTTAAACATGATTGCTATAGCCTGTCATTTATATAAAGTTCCAGAGGCCAGTTTGGTCAGTTTGCCAATAAATTCCTGATTTCCAGATGTAAAAAATGGAAGTATCATGCAGGATATAAGAAGGGCTGTAGTGGGCATCAGAAATGGGATGAGGCAATCAAGACCTTGTAAGGTCGGTGAATCTAAGCAGAATTCAGCCTGATTCCTAAAAACACAACCACATGCATAATCACAATGAGAGTCACTACACATGTGTAACATAAAAAATGATATGTCCCGTAAGGTCAAAGGGATGTAGACGTTAGACCAGAAAACAATTTAGCGCACCATGGAAAAGAAATCCTGCATGTATGCACATCAGTGTTTTGAAACAACCTAGGATTTAATGCAGGGTAAGAGTTTCACATTTGCACATGACAGAATTGCTTTCTGATACCTGGGGGAATCTCCACTGTAACGTTAGCCTGGACTTTTCAAACACAGTGTAGCTGTTCTGTCAGAACACTCATGGTGAGACATTTCTGCCACTGGTAATAGAAAACAGAAGACTGTGTTTTATTTCACAATTCTAGGGATAAGATTGCATAATGAAACCCCATCACGGCTGAGCGTTTTAGAGTTAGTCACAGTATGCATCAGACTGAACACATTACAACCTGTATCTGAACGCTTGAGCAGATTCTCCGTATAAAAACAAGGTTCAGAAACTAGCTGGGGTGCTAGGACTAATTCTGGATGAGGATCGAGATATGTCCTGTTCCTTTGGCTGTACTAGACATGACACATTTCATTTCTGAACCGAACTGTGGCAAAGCCATTTTCATCCTGAGGCAGGAACGGGGATTTGCCTCAGCTAATGGAGTCCAATGATTGCAGCCTGCCAGGGAGCTAATAATCGGAGGGGTCAGGGGAAGTGACTGACAGGATGGGTAGCTGTTTCGGGAGGAGATGGGGTGTGTAGAGGAGGGAATTTGCTCTCATACTTTCCCCCTCTCGTTGCATAGCTGTTTGTCCGGATTTCAAACAGGCACGACCGAGACGGACAGGGTGGGGGGGGGGGGGGGGGGGGGGGTGTGAGGGACGTCAGCAAAACCTCCTTAAAATCGGACCTGAGGGCCAGGAACGGCGTCACTCCAGACAGCTATTTATCGGAGATGACAGTTTGCAAATATCTCAATCTGGGAGAAGGCACTCGGGGTGACACTGAGGACTGCCATGAAATCCGAGGAGTCAGCAGTCGGCGTTTATTCCATCAGGGCTCGTCCAATAAGACGCGCCGAGCCTGACAGGCGGAGATTGTCGCCGGCCGCCACGCGCCTTCCCCTCAGACTCCTCTAATCCATTCTGCATAGATCAGAATTAAGCCATCTAATGAAAATGTAAAAACTGCAAAGGAAGGGGTGACAAGAAAAAAAAATTTCAAAAGGTTTTTTCATTAGAGTGAGAGAGAATCCGGGCTCCATTTCTCCATACGAAAGTGGAATACTCTTGAACTGTGTGGAAAGTCGTGATTGTTTTGAAAGTGCTTGCTTTGAAATTGGCCTGCTGCTTTAGTTTTACTGCAATTTCCCTCTCTAGGTGTCTGATCAAATTGTACAGTGTACCAAATGTACTGTTTTAAAGTGAATTCCTAAACTGTGGTTCGCTAACTGTTAAAATGTACTTTACTATTAGACATACTTCATCTCCAGCCCTGTATAGTAATGCTTGCTTCTCTCCATGTGCCTCACACTGAAAGATCTGTCTCTGCAGTTGTTGAAGGTACAGTGTTTTGATTTGCTGGCTCCTCATGCATATTCTTGAAGAGAATGGAAAAATGGAAAAAAAAAAAACAAAAGGTTCATACCTTGAATAGCAATGTAGCCAGTAATAGAACCTCCTTGTTACCAGCCGTAACCTCATAGTGAAGGAAATAAAGAGGAAAGAAAGAATGCAGGAGCCCAATATTTGGTGATAATATAGAATATCTGTGATTGTAGCTTTAGGGCAGATTGAGGTTACAGAGGAATCTCCATACAGTACATCAGCAAAATGATCTTCTTTGCATTTATGGCTGTTGTGATTAATGGCACTGCCCAGACTCTGACCAAAAGTAATATAATTCAGAATATCCTAAGCTTTACCTCAGCATAATTATTCCCAGTGTTGAAACATTCCTAACTGCATAGCAGGCACAATTATGATAATTTGTTTCATTCCTGCATTGGTTTAAAATGAAGCTCTTTCAACCATTAGGTTCCGGCAACCATCTGTGCTCTAAAAGGTCATGCAAATGCATTCAGATACACATCCCCTCTAGTGCTACTGAGTTTGGGCCCTTACACTTCTAATATGACATTATACTGCAGGTATGAACAGTAATACAAGTATCAGTATAAGACTGGGGGTAACCCTGGACTTGGAACCAGGAGGTTGCAGGTTCGAAACCCAGGTGTGAACTACAGTTGTACCCTTGAGAAAATAGCTTAAAGTGAATTATGTGGGTAAATATCCCACTGTGTAAATTCATATAAAATATGGGCTTTGTAAATATCCTAGGGTAAGGGTGTCTGTTAAGCAAATGAATGGAGATTACTAAAAACAACAATAGTCTGGGTTGCCATATTTTGTGTGATTTAATCAAAGAATGAGAATTGATAGAGAAGTCTGAAACTGGCATTCTGCATATTAATTAAGAGGAACATTTGATTGCTCATTACAAGCACAAACCATCCATTGAATTAATTAGGGGAAATTCTAGTGAGGGAATCTGTCCCTTGGATTTGTCATTTTGCAGCAGTAATTGCACTAATTAGCCAGTCATCCTACAGCTATTAGCATGTCCACCATTTCATGTAATCTAAGCAGCAGTGCCTTGAAGCAGCTGGAAACCTGAATGGTTTGCTCAGAATTTACCCACTGCAGTTAATTTATGATTTCCTAACCATGCAAAACCCACGTATCCACAGTGACGTGGGATCTACAGTAAAATGGAAACAATGTTTGTCTTTTAAAACTTGCTTTGAAATATTCCACATGTTGTTTTGAGGTAACAGGCAAAAAAAGAATATTTCTAATTGCTTAGTGATGTAAGCTTCCAATTACATTCACACATAGAAGAGATCACTGGAGCCAATGATTATTACATCAGACCATGACAAGATATACAGTGGGGCCATTACTTTCCATTTTTCAAAAGTCTATTTTTCCCATTATAATCCTTTTGACTGCATTTTCTTTCCATTTTCATCCCTGTTTTATACCAGTCTCCCCCATCTACCTACATAGGTTCTTGTGTAAAGAAAACAACAATTGTTCATAATTTCCAAAGACTCTTTCAGAAGTACATTTAAATAAGTAACTGCATTTAAACTGCAGTTAATGACATGAATAATTGCCCTCTCCTGGTTGCTAACTTTGCGATGCTTTTGGGAGTCAGGGACATCATCTCATGAAAGCATACTTCTCACTGTGGAAAAGCTGTTGGCCTTGCAGGAAAATGAAAGTCAAGCCCATTTTTGCATCTGTGTTTTCATGAAGAAACACAGTAATTGCGTCCGTGTTGAGACTGTCAAGTACCAAGCAGAGAAACGGACTGTGCTCTTACAGCTACAATGAATTTGTGATTCCTGCTTAGCGTTGCCAGATGTCAGTATGTACACACCCTCTCCTTCCTTTTATTTATGAAAACAGTTGAACGGTGCTTCGTATTTAATTCTTTTTGCTAGTTGCTGTGGAGTAAATTATGTGGTGGAAGTGTGATTCTAAGGATAAGTGATTCTAACCGGAAATGCCCGATTTTGTCTGAAACGCCCAATTCTGTGGGAAAACAAGAAAAAATAATCTAAAGGTACATTGCACAGTTCTTTCTGTTATATAATTATTATGGAAAACTAGTGGCCTACGGTGTCACTTCCCTGTGTATACGTCAACAATATTTTTTACAGTGTTATGAAGAGAATCTATACTAATCTCATTTTTCCTCTTTTCCTTATTCAGGAAAACATGTAATTACAACATCAACAAAAAAGATGAATGATTGATGTACCAAACTGATTCTACAGAAAAACACTCACATAAGGTTATATCTATTTTCAACCCAACGTTACACTCAGGAAACCAGTTTTTTGTTGGATCCAGCACATTAATTGTGTTAAATAATTCAATGAAAGCATGAACTCGTTTACAACAAGATCACCTTCTTTTGAAGAGTGTCGTTTGGGTCCGCAGGCTCTGTTCAAAGCCATATGGACAGGAATGGTTTTCAAAACCCTGCAGATAAGAAAGTGGAGAGGAGGCCAGCTTTGGTTAGTCGGGTCTAATGCACTGAGGAGCTCAGCAGCTGTATAAATAGCATTAGACAAATTAGGAAAATGTTTTCAAAAGGAAGCCAATAATTCACTGAAATTAAGAGAAAGGTAGAAAGGACTCCTGCCATTAATGAAACCCACCCTCTCCTCCCACTACCCCGCTTCTAAACTGCTGGGGAGAGAACTTCCTGTTTCACGGCAGAGATGTGGCCCATTTCCTGCCCTTGGCTGATCCTCGCTCTCACAAAGCCCTTTCGAATCCAAACAGGGACGGAGAAGAAAAGAAAAACATTCAGATGTAATTAGGTTAAGTGCAGGCATATGTAGAATCACAGCCTGATTCCAAAGAATCACAGTTTTATTGACCTCTGACCCACATGACTCCAGGAGCAAACTGATGCTATCATCATCGTTGGCATAACTCAATTTCGGTAAAATTATCTTTCATATGCTCTCTGGCTGTACTGAGTTCCAGGCCACCTTCTTGTAAGTAAAAATCCTTAATCCTCTGCACGCTTGTTGTAGACCACTTCAAGTCCATCTCATGTTTGTTGAATATGACAGTATAAGCACTGTAGTGCTAGCAGCACACATGCAAGCATTTAGACCTATGATGTCATGGACCGTTGAAAGATGTACAAAAGTCAAAACCATCACATGTGACGATAAGTGAAAGTGAATCCTGAATCAGCCCTGTAAAATGATAGGGCTCTCACCTGTACTTTACTCCAGTCATGGAGGGCTGCTTACAATTGCTGTTTGTAACACACATCTGCATGCCAACACGGTGCTTTTTACCTGTTTTTCCTACATCGAATTCTTTTGTGTCTTATGTCTTTTATGTTGTAATTATGTTTTAGTCTTTAGAGTCTGAGTAGCAGGCTTTGAAAAGGTATGTTAGTATGTTTGCAGTGCCTCAAGAAGTATTTTTAGTTTCCATTACAGATTCTTGTAGTATTGTATAAAAAAAATGCCCATGAAATTACCTCAGAGAGGTAACAAAGTTTATAATAACCATAGTGATGCACGTTCAAATCCTAGGAGGGGCAGTGCAGCACCCGGTTCCCCTAAATTGCTTGTGTAATTATCCAGCTGTGTAAATGGATATGGTGTCCCAGATAAGGGCGTCAGCTGGGTAATTAAATAAGACGAGAGTTTGAAGAGTGGTGCTGTGGAGCGCACTCTGCTTAAGTAGACCCATACGGCTCACATAGCCTTAAGATGTGTGCTTTTTTCATTTTGGTATTATCTATCAATTAACACAAAGCAAACAGCAATAAACAGCATTGTTAGGCTTTTCTGTCTGTCACTCCCAGTTATTCCAGCATAACTTTTTTCTTCAGTCTGCACAGCAAGCATTTTGCGATACGCGCACCGGTTGTTGTTATTATAACGCAATATGGTCATTCTGTTTTACTTCAGATATTGTTTAAAACCCTGCTTACAGTTACACAACTGGGGGGAACACGTGGGGGTAAGTCTCACCACACCCTTTTTCAGTTCATCAGCGTTCGGCTTCAAAGAGGTCCACCCTTTGCTCCTAGTCTAAAAAGCAGGCGCATTTCCTACTGAAAAGAAACTGTTTATTTTTCACCCCATTACTCTCAATACAGCACATAATGCAGCCAACTGGGTCATAATTACAGCAGTAGACTGGGAAGCAACTCTGAATCACACATGAACAGTTCTGAAAGGCAATTATTTCCGGAGATCAGCTCTGTAAGGCTTTTACCAATACAGTATCCCAATTTCCGTGACTTTCAAGTGTCTGTACGTAATGGAGTTGCTCCATGCTTTGAATAAAAGGTGACAGGTTAAAAGCATTGACTCTGACGCTTCCTGGGCATTATCATGCAGCGCCTTATGAAACTACTTCCTGGCTCTCTAATAGGGATCTATAGGCACGCTCTGCTTGGTCATAGAGGAGGCATGTTTGGAGATGAGACAGGGCAAGGAGAAATGTCAAAGCAAGCCTGAGAACGTTTACATTATCCCAGGGGCGTGCATAGCTCACATTTTAACATTTTTTCCATTCATGCAGCTGGATGTGTAGGGAAGGAATTCAGGCTGCTGTGTCACACTTTGGACTCAAACCTGCACACCCCAATAAGTCAAGTTTCTTAACCACACTCACCCCTCCCCTAACCACTTAATACTGACCAACAGATGGGTTTTCAGGGACCCTTGAATTCCACCATGGTGTGGATATGTTTTTTAGAAGAGGTCAGTTTTTTTACTTCAACATGATTAAAATAAATTACATTATTCTTTTTACAGAACTTGAAGTGCAGAAGTAGATTTAGAATTATTCTAACCAGTTAAAGTATAAATTATATATAGAGAGATAAATTCAACTTTAACTGGAAAGAATAATTAAAATCTTTTTTAGCACTTCAGGTTTCATCTGTGGTAAAGACAGGCCATACAATGTTAGCATGAGTAGGGGATGAAACATACTGTTTACCAGGCTGTGAAGGCAGTCACTGACCCTTAGCATGCACCTGTTCTTACTGCAACACAATGTATTTAGTGAAATGTGTACAGTTGCATTCTGGATCCAAAGATAGTGTGTAATCTCAGAGAAAAAAAAAGATGTTTATGAGGGGTTGTTTTTGCAGTGATATTTTTTAATTGCTTCCGACAAATTTGTTTTGAGACAAGCGTCAAATCTGGAACATTAAAGTGTACTTCGGCAGATGATCACATAAAAGGCGTTTCCTCAGGGAGCCGTGTTGTGGAGCCGTAATGAGTGGAGGTAATGGAAGACTTCACACTGACAGATGTACCCATTTAAAATAGTAATAACCACAGTTAAGATGGCAAAGAGCAAATTACGCACAACTTTCATTAAAGCGCATGTTTACCCGAGTCCTTCTGGGACCTGTCATTTCTCTATTCCCAGGAAGACGGGGAGCTAGAACTGGGTATCATTGCCCCTCGAAACAAGGTCAAATTGTCAGAGATAGCACAGACAGCTGTGTTAGCTGCATGGAGGGCGAAGCACAAGGCGGCCTGCTCTCCTCATGCACAGATCCAGGCTTGTATTGTTCAGGGATGCTGGACCGCTTATTTTAGACACTGCATTAAATTGCAAATCAGATTCAGAAATGGAGTTCAGAAATCGAAAATGAACCAACATCCAACACACATACGGTTAGCCTCCTTTATATGGTTTCATTAGCTACTTTGATTCAGCCACACATGTTGTGGAGTTAACTTGGTTTTATTCATTGTATAGGCTGTCCTTAGGGTGTAAGAGAACATAAATGCATGAACCGCATAGAACGGTATGTTGTTTATACACAAATTGCCAGCATCCAATTGTGTACATAAATTGTCCATGCTTTAGAATAAACGGCGGGTATTGATTACATCACAACACATCCTTTAGACATCTGTATGACAGAGCAGTCTTCTGTCCTCTGACAGTCTGTGGAATTATTTATCACAATGCATCACAGATCATTTTAATAGACTTTTATCCTTAACACTGTGTTAAATGACATGTTTTATAATTACCACCTTCAGGGTAGAACATTGGATTTTGAGGCAGACACGAAAATCAAGATAATTACCCAAAATTAGTCTCGTCTTCTAATAATTTCAGTTCTTTAACACTTTTTTTCAGACTCGGCCCACCATATGTTTCTTTTCACTTTAAGCGGTAGTCTATAAAGAGGTGATAAATAGCTTGAATGTGACAACCAGAAACCTGGAGCCTGGAGCCTTAATGTCTGCAGGTCTTTTGATCTGCAACATTATTTCTCCACCATGTATTCATCATACATTCGTACATTAATGATCAATCCCCATTTGAGAGTTTTCCTATAAAGATGAAGCTCTTCTCCAGGCAACAGTGTGGTATAGTGGCCAAAAAAATGCCAGTTCAATGTGCAGTTGGGACAGTTGGTTGCATTTTGGGTGAGGTACCTAACCAGAATTTACTCAATGAAATATAAAAATACTATAAAAATGAATGAAAATGTAAACTATGTAAGCCACTCTTGATAAATGTGTCCCATGTGCATTACCGTACTGAAATTCTTTTGATCTACAGAGCTGTGTTCTTAACCTAAGAGCACAGCCCTCTTATAGCAAAAAACCCTTTAAAAATAAGTTGTATCTGCCGCTTTCTGGGTGACACTGGATAGTGGTTTGCATTGGAAGTGTTAGGGCCTCGTCGTCACCCCACCCAGATCTGTGTGGGCACTGTTTGAACCCTTATAATATACTATATATGGCCTTGACTATATTGATCATTTCTATTATAATATTTAACAGTATTGGAACATAATGAAGTACTTTCATGCAAAGTGTCAGTTTATGGAAGAAAATCAGACACAATGAATACATGATACATGTTTTCACATACAAGAACAGGGAAAGGAACATTACTATCAACCGCTTGTTATTATAACGTCATTGCTTAACAGATTTTTAATGCATCCATAGAGGGCTCAGAATCATTAATGTGATGTTTTGTCTTTGCCATAGCAGCATTTCGTTCAGCAAAAGCAGAGTGAATGTGACAGATGTCCAGGAAGCAGTGATTTGAATATGCATTTGGTCAATAGCTATACATTATCATAATCCTACCGCAGTCTTTGTGTAAGGAGATACTTTCCAAGTATCCCAGGAGGTGATATCTAGCTAGTTACCTTTCTGACAGTCTGAAGAAGTCATCTCTTTAAACAGTGGGCTGATCTTCCTAGAGGCATCTGCAGAAACAATTGACCTGGCAGGTTAATTGGCATTACGTCGGCATGCATGGCGGGTCAGGAAGTCCCAGAAGCCTTTGGGTGGGCAGGTAGTCTGGTGGAGGAGGAGGTGTGATCATCCATGTGGATCGCAGGTCTGTGCGGTGCCCGGTGGAGCGGGAGCTCTCGGCAGGCTAATTCAGAGTGGTGCCGGGGTGCATGTTTCCACCCCATTCCTGTCTAATGCCCCAGGTGGGGCCAGGCAGTGCATCAGTAGAGGGCGATGACAGACAGAGAGGCCCTGGTACATTACCCCCTCTGCCACGGACTGGAGGACAGAGCAATGCTGCCACACCACTGCAGACAGAATGTCACGGCTCACTGAGTTCCCCATTAATATGGGGTGCTTTTTGTATACCATAGGTATGCTATAAATCTTTAATTTGTACTGCTTGATACTGAGGTGTAAAACATTGAAGTGTATTGCCTTACTCAAAGGTAATACATCCATATGGGATTTGACACAGCAGAATTTCACATGCTGTAGATGTCCAGTCCAACTACTAGTCTACACCACCACAGACTACAGACTAATTTAATATAAAAAAGCCTGTTCAAAGCATTGACAGGGACTTTAAAGATATGTGTGTGTGTGTGTGTGTGTGTGTGTGTGATTGCTTGTGTGTGTGTGCCTTATTGATCAGCCCTCTCCCTCTGCCCCAGCATAGCCATCTCCTAACTCTGTCCAGAGCTGCACCACTGTTCCCTTCTGTAGAGCCGGACCTGATTGAGAGCCTGTGACAGACAGGAATCGGGGTGGGGTTTGGAGCGTTCAGAGTGACGCAGCGGCAGCCCTGTGAGGAGCCTCTCTCAGGCCGCCCGAGCGCCCGGCCCACGCACTTAACGACCGAGTGTGGAGAGCGAGCGCCTGGCTCGCAGTCTGCAGGCGAGGGGACGTGTTAATTGAAAGTTAGGATCACTTTGTGACCATTATGGGGAAATCTGAGTACGGCGGAGCCAGGCGGCACCTGCTGTCACTGGCTAATTGCGTTGGAGCTGGCGTGTCTGTCTGATACAAGCAGGCCTACAACACCATCAGCCTCCAGTTACATCTGTATTATTACCTCCACTGACATTAGCGTGTAGCCACAGGGGATGCAGGCGATTCGCCACCCGACTTCCCACTCGCAGACAGACAGGCCTCAAAGAGCTGTACGGAAATTATGGAGAGTATAAATTGTTCCCAGTCAAGTATGTCAGCGGAACAATATTAGATTTGGCAAAAGAAGTTATTTGGCAAGATGTTACTCAAGCTGGATGGCTTAATCCTGCTCAGTTTCCGATACAATTTAGATTGAAAAATGTGATTTGGATTGAAAGCTGACCACTTATTATATCTTCCCCATACTTATATTAAAAAAAGGTATTTTTTTCTCTTGGTGCTTTTTAAAAGAGAGTGCGGGTATCTGTTTATTCACAACATATTTATTAGTAAGTCTTAAAAAAATGAAAAGAGTGTGGTGTGCAAGGCATTATGGGTAAACAAACTAAGCCCATCCCAGGTTTTAAATACAGAGGCGCTTTGCATATGCAAGCGCGGCACTTAGGCCAGGAGCACAGTATGGGTGACGGCTGACGGTGCCACACTGTGCTTTTGAGGGCCAGCTAGGGGCGGCTATGCCTAATCTGATTTAGTCTGAAGCCACCCCCTTTTATTTTTAATTGTCCCACTGTAGCATTTAAGAGCTTATTGATCCCCCGGAAAAGCATTAAGAAAAGGAATCGCTATTGCTGATAATATTCCCTGCTTGGCGAAGGCACATCAAAGGACATTTTAATGTCACGGACTTTCTGAGGGAATTTGTATCCCAGCTTTTAACGGGCCAGCCTATGAACGAAAAGGACACGGCGTAGACAGACAAAGAAACAAATGTGAGGGCAATTTGCAGCTAATCAAATTGTATCCGAGCATCGATTTTCGGGCAAAACTTTACCATGTATGGATTTCAAAAGCTGACGGCATTTAAAAGTCAGATGTTAGGTTCCCTCAGCTGGTCCTACAAACTGTGGCACGGCTAGGCGCGACTGATGTATTAACAGTCAGCTCTGAGAAAGAGTCTTGGAGGAAGGGGCTCTGCTACAAGAGGCATTGAAGTGTCATTCTGAAATGTTAATGGGAGCTGCATGAGAATGAGTCGCATATACCAGTCGCAATGAAGAGGCATGCCAATTTAATCAAATAGCGTTCGATTTCAAATCTGATATTATGTGTTTACATGATTTTATTGTTTTCATGGTCAACATATTTTGTCTTTCTAAGGTACACAGTCCCATCAGACCAGACTGTGTTTATAATGAAAGCAACATTTCGACAAAGAAGACAAGCACATTGTCTTTGTGTCCCTGGGTGGTCTCTAGATTTTGATCAAAATGCGCAAAGTGGCCATTTCAGAGTGTTTTTTTCCATCTACCGTGGAGTTCTGTCTTAAAAAGCTACTGAATCAGAGATTTTTTTCATTTTCCAATAAATGTTTCACCGCTGGGGCATATGAAAAATCACACATTGGTCCTCAGCTACAGAGCATACTGTACCGGCATACCTTTACGCTTAGCACTAACAGCATAAACCGGGGAAAGCAGTCCTGTTTAGCTGAGCGCAACAGATATCCGGGGCTCTGTGATTGGCTAGGAGTCGGCAGCTGAAGCGTAAAAGCTATTTTTTCCCCCCTTCTCCGGCACCATGCCGCAGACTGCTGTCCCCGATCAGATTTTGCCGGCAGCAAACATCTCCTGGCGCCCGCCGCTCTCTTTCGAAGCGTCCTGCGGCTCGTACAACACCTCGCACCTTCGCTGCGCCTGGGGCCGTTGTGGAACAGTTGCCTCGCTCCTCCATTAATCGGCAGGCGCGGCCCTTTTTTCGAGCGAGACCTCCCCCCTTCCTCCGCCGCCACCCCCCAGATGTTTTGATTAGCCGCGCGCTCGTATGCCGGTCAGATCCGGGGATTAATGATGGATAATTTGCCCGCGGTTGGCACGGCACGCCGCCACGCTGCCAGCCTTTGGACGCCATATGGGCAGAAGCAGCTGTTTTCATCACTCTCCCGTGCCCAGATGTGTCAAACAGGATGCCCGCTTCACTCTGCCGTCTTGCCGGCTCTCGGCGGGGGTGTCGGGGCGGTTGGGAGGGGGTTCGCTTTCGATGAGCTTGGCAGCTAATTACTTTAATGTAGCCGAGGATGGAGGCCCAGCGTGTTTTTTTTTTTTTTTTTTTTCAAAAGGGCTTTTACAAACAGCTGAATGCCAGCTGTCACCTCGGCACACAATAAGAAGAGACGGACAGGACACGCCCGGGCACTGATGAGCGAGACCACACGCAGGCCGCGCCGAGGCTCCGCCCATGCGCCGTGACAAAGGAAAGGTCGTCCCAAACGCGCGCCCCAAAAGGTCACCGACAGCCGGATCATACAGAACTGGCTTCAATTTAGCGATAAACCCCCCCACCTCTGCCAGCGTGCCTGATCGCGTACACAGTGCACATGCCGCTGACAGTATTTTTATACGCTGTGCAGCAGGTCAGGTTGTGGAGCCAGCGTTGTGTGTACTTAACCCTGTCAGCAGCCAGCTGCGGGCGTGGCATCTCTCTCTTCTTTCAGAGCAGGGCTCTAGTGCGACTGCAGGAATCTGAGGGGTGAACGCTTGCCAAGTCACAGCAGAGACCACACAGAAATGGCTGGCAGGGGAGCACAAACACTTCCAGTGTTGCCCCGGTGCCAAGTGCGCCAGGCTGCCCTTTAGAAGAGATACCAAAACCAACGACATGGCTCAAGTTAGGCCCCAGTGCCGTGTTTAATAATCTTCTTTAAGCTAATGACAGCTGATTTATGTCTTACAAATGTTTCCTTTTTTCTGCTTGCAGATTTGAGCTCCTTGAGGGTAAGAACTGACCGCTGACTCTGCGTGGCACCTCTAAGTTATGATTGATACCATTCAGGCAGAGCTCCTTTCAGCAGCCTGTCTTTAATACATCAAATCCTTTTCCAAATAATGGCTCAGTGCACTTAATCAATTGCAACGTGACAGTGGAATCAGGCATCGATAAGTCTTCATTATCGCCGGCGGCGGCGTCCGTATCATCGCTTTCAGAGCGCCGGGTGGCGGGAGTTGTGGACCAACTCCTCGCAGAGGTCAACTGCTCATGTCATTGATCACAGCGGTCTCATCAATAATGCCCCGCTTTTCTGCTAACGTGGATTTCACACTCAGAGGGGTGACATGGCAGGTGAAATTGGTTTACCCTTCATCACAAGAGCCAATGATCACCAAAGGGTGTCCATCAGGGCTTAATCTATGCCGGGGCTTGGCTGGCCTCAGCGCTGCCACTTTTGTGACTTGGCAGTTCAAAGCACTGGCACCTCTGGCCTTCACAGTTAACAGCCCAGGCACCGCTCAGCATTACACAAATTTTATTAAAGCGAAAATAGGTATGGTAACGGGGAAATGCCAACACAGATTCACAAACAACACAACAGTCAACCTTTTCCATGCGCCCAGAACCTCAGGGCGGCACCACTCAGCCAATTAGCATTAAGTTGTGAGTTAATTGTGTTGAAAGTGACGTTCCATATGCACATACGCCCATATTAATGCACTGCTCAATGCTCCGCCTCCACAAGTAGCTACATCCTTGGATTACTTCCAGTATTTTGCACATTTCTGCTTATGGCGTTTATAGCATCAGTTAGTGAGTACTGTACCTGTCTTTTTGTGATCATGTTACAACAGTATGGTCAGACCACAGAGATAACACATAGATTAGCGTGAAAATGCCACAGATTCTGCGGGCCCTAGTGTCAGCTCCTCCAAAACAAAACTTCAAAGACACAAAACACGGTTCAGATTTTAAACCAGCTCAGGATGTCATGGTGCATACAGGTGTACCTCCCATAGACTGGAAATTTGAACAAAAGAATAATTTCCAAAGCCACTACCTGTGGGTTGTTTTTAGTGGCACCAAAGTGGTAGTGGAAGCTGGTATCTTGGGATTGGCAATGAAAATATCTAAAGAGTTAGATCCTTACTTGTAAAATAAAATAAGCCAACTAATAACATATAAGAAAAATTTTTAAACATTCACATACTAAAGTGTATATTGCAGACTTAATAGTAAATTGTTCGCCATAGTGTAAAAACAGTAATGCAGGTCAATTTCAAGACATACCATAAAACATGTTGACACTGTGTTCTGTGGTTGCTGTAATTTATTGTCTTGCGTAAGCTTCTGGTCTGTGGCCTATATGATGTACTGGAGTTTGGCACAGAGAGTGGCATTATAAATGTGTAGCATGATATTTCAAATTAGCATGTAAAATAAGCAAAAGATGTCTTGCAGAGAATCATATTATTTCCATAATAAGACCGCTTTAAATGCCACTGACAGTTGTGTCATGGCTTGAATCCCAGTGATTATTTCATTACAAACCATGCACTGACGTCTACTGTTTGTCTAATGATGTCTAATGAATCCTGAGAGTGTGTCAAGAGTGGTACCATGCATATGCTTGTGTCATAAGCATCTCAGTTCTTCAGATAAGTTCAGGTTTTTATTGTTAACACAATTAAAGAGTAAATGTGAATTGAGATCTGATGTTTTTTTTTTCCTGTGTTGAATGTTGAATGGCCTATGTGAATTGTTTCCCATTGCATTTAGTGTTCACGATGACCTTGCAAGGAACACCACAGTTCAGCTTCAAATAATATGCTGTTTTTGTGTCAGAAAAGATGCAATGTATTGGTATAGAATAACAAATATATGAGAAAAGTGTTTGAGTAACACTGCAGTCTAAGATACTTCGCATTTCCCAACGCACGTGCTGGGTTGTCATAGTTCCCAGGCCTGTGTCCTACCCTTCACCGATGACAAGCCGGGGAAAATGCGTGCCAGTTTCAAAAGCGCGGCCAACTCGCGTTTAGTAAAAGCAATTTTTTTTTACAGGAGTCATTTCACAGCTGAGAGGGAATACAGTAGTCTAATCCTGAAAGGATTACAGTTGTAAATGTAAACGTCCTTCAGGTTTCTGCTCTGTGAAATGAAAGTAGCGGAGTGTCTGATGGTTTGCGTCGGCCTCACCCGCGCACGCTTCACTCCTGGGAGGGATTTTTTTCACAGCCCTCTCTTGTAAGACTCCCACCCTATGGGAGTGCTGGCTCCCGCCGGATCCCGTCTCTGCATTTAACATATGCAAGCGCTCACTGGATTGAGCACCGTGCTCACTAGGAGGCCTGACACACTTTCCTCCTCACGCCCGCACATTTGCACACGTACGTGTTTCATTTATTAACGCCTTCCGCTGGAAAGCCAGTTAATTTCAAAATGAAAGCTCGCCCGGTGCCCGAGAAGCAGGCAAGGAGGAAAGACACTCATCGAGCAAGCTTTATCATTCAGAACTCTAAATCTATTCTTCCACTATGAATAAAATAGATTCAGTACTGGCGAAAAAGTTGTAAAAATGTCTGTCAAGTAGTCAAAAAAGCCAGACTGTCTCTGGTTTTGATGTAAAATGGAGTAATCAGTCCTTGTTTTATACGTTAAAAAAAGTTATAGTCTGTAGAATTTGAAAGATGTGTAAATGTGAATGTGTTTTTATTTTCATATTTTCCTTTGTTTGAGTACATTATGGTATTTTAACCCAATCTTTTGAACCAGAACTTTGTATGCATAGCAAGTGAAGGTACATTATTATTTATTTATAAATATTGTAATACTACGTGAAATACATATGAAAACGTAGACAAATATTTTTCTCTGCAGCCCTAAATATGTATTTCCAGTGCAGAGATTATCTTTTTTGGGGTTTGATTCAGTTATGGGGCAGCGTGGACCCATCTGAGCCTAAGGCCATTGGAAATGGCTACTGATACCCTGGGATGAGGTTTGAAGGGCTTTTTAAAAAGATGCTTTGATTTCAGCTATGAAATTATAATTTGAAAAAGAAAAGAGGAACATATAGGGCTCATTGAAAACCATCTTTGTTCACCAAACTGGAAGATTGGATTTTCTTTATTAAATTATCCCTCTTGTTCGTACACTCGAGGGGGCCTTTGGCTGAGGAAGGGAAAATCTCATCTTTGGGTGTTGTGTGCGAGGCTGCCATAATGCGCGCTTGTGAGGAGAATGAGGGGTTTTGTTCTGCCCGTGCCCTCCTGCCAGATAGGGTCCGTGTGGATTTTTTTTTTTTTTTTACTCCCCGTCCTCCCTCTTTCTTCTCCTCTTCTCTCTGTTGTGCCAGCATCAGCCCTGAGCCTCTCGCCGAGAGAGAGCGCTTTGATGTGGCCCCGCTGTGCCCCCGCCCCCACCGCGCCCTGATTGGTGGATGGCGGGCGGGGCCGGGAGGGCCGCGTGGGAGTGGACGGGGATGAAAGCGAGCGGGGCAGAGAGAGGGCACCTGCACACAGAGCCGGGGCCTGTGCGCCGCTTCATCTTCGGCGGGCTCCTCTGACCGGGGCGCCATCCCCCCGTGTTAGCATCCAGCGCACTTTTCCTCCGGCCCCCTTTTTCCCCGCCTCTTTTTTTCCTCTTTTAAGTTAAGTCTCAGGTCACAAAAAAAAGCTAAAGCGCGTAGTCCGTTCTGGCCACAGTGCCTTTGTGATGTTATTATTCACAATAAACAATAACCCCAATATGAATTCCATTTCAATAAGGAGGCTATTGTAATGCTTGCTGTACTTCCATTAGGCAGGTGTTGCATAATGTGTGGCCACAGTCACGTTAATTGGGAACAGTTCATAACAAGCTGTATCAAACGATTGAGAAGTCTTTCTCTTTTACACTTCTATGCAGTCCAATCATATGTGTTCTGTTTAGCCTGAAGTCACAAGCAAATGGATTTGTATTCCATTTTTAATCATTTATAAGATCTTAACACTGCAACTGTACAAGCAGATGAATTATCTGATATCTTTGCTTCAGTATGTCAAGTATCAGTTCATTTATTTTAGTTGTGCTAGATCTCCATACCTAGGGAATACATTTTGGTAATTAATTAATGTTTTTCAGGTATCACACAACAACCTTGAATTCATTCCTCACATTTGGGTTAAAGGTTAGATGAATCTGAGCCATAGCATATGGCACTCAAAACAAATCTAATAAAGTAAAAAAAAAAATAAAAATCTAAAAAAAAAGCCTGTACCTGTGTCCAGATACTTTCCTGCATATGTAATGATCTCAGTTCAGAGAAGTAAATGTTGTGCCAGAAATAATAATAATAACAAAGTACTTCATAAAGATGTGTCATCATTCTTTCTTAAACTTGTCAGTCCAGCATATCAGAACAACCAATGGGATTTTAGCCCTTATAGAATTTGAGCAAGCATTAGTTTGTAATCTTTATTGGCTTTAAATGGCCCTTACACATAACTAAATGTTTGGTCTTCAAGTAATAAATGGACGTCCAGTCAATAAAAGGAAAGGTCTAAATACACAAGCCGGGATGTAGAAGATTGTACTTTGTCTGTTGAATCGTAAGAATTCAAATAAGAATGCAAATTCCTCTGCTTTCTGAGTCAATATCCATTAAATGTGAAGCAGGCTAACATCGGCCAACATCTGTCAAGACTCAGCTCTTCGGTTGCTTTTCAGCTCTTTAGCTCCGTGGGAATTTGATTAGCCATAAAATGGTGCATTATTTCACTCCTATTAGGGGCATTTAGAATTGCCAGGAGGTCAGTGTAAAAAAAAATCCTTTTCAGTTTTATTGAGATGTCTCAGCAATAAGAGCTCTGTTTCAGGCAGACATATGCCATGTGAGGGATAACGACAACAATGGACCTCTGTTGATTGTCATAATTTGGACATATTCAGCATTTTCAAAGAAAATATGATCCTACTGCATTTCCAGATGGTCTTTTGGTGTAGTAAAGTAGGAAAAAAATATATGTCAACTGAATTTCATCCAATTAAGGGGCCAGATTTAAAGGAGTGCTACTTTTACGAGGGTACTTCCACGATGCACATTTTTGAAACCAAACTGCTTTGCGATTTGATGGAATCAGCCTTTAAATATAAAAAAACATACTATGTACTCTTTAAAGATAACATTTTTTTCTGTACTACTACACCCCTGTAGTCTGTGACGTTAATTGAATCAGACAACAATTATAATAATTGCTTAGATGACTGTGAAATGATGAAAGCAAATAATACGAGTGTTTTTCTGACAAAGACTCATGCTTACCTACAGTAATGTTCTGTTTAATGTTTTGTTACCCTTCTTGTGTTTTATGGATTATTGGAAAGGCCTTAACTTCAAACATCACAAATTCTTGTGAACAGCGTATCTCTGCTCAAATTCGGTCAGCCCTTGGCTCCTTCAGGTCAAGCCACTGAGTGCATTCTCAGGGAGTGATACTGATCCTATGGCTTTTTGGAGGCTGAAATGTGAGCTGACCCTGTGTAAATGGCAGTTGTTGCAAAGGTGACCGGCTTGTAAATGAGGGTCACAGTTCAGGTGCCAGAGGTTGCCTGGGGTCGCACCCCTGTGTGAGCAGGGACACTTTGTTGCCTGCTCCATCTGACCTCCTCGGCTCAGCGTGTGTTCGATTGTGTTGGTGCCGATACCGTTCTTAGAGGTACCCAGGGGTCACCTCTGTAAGCACTGAGATGTGAAAAGGTGACAGACAGCAAGATCCATAGCTGCCAATAGACCTCACTCTGTAAGCAGGTCTTGGATATCTCAAACCTGAGTATTTGCTCAGCATTTGTCGATAAGGCTTGGGCAAAAAAAGAGTAGGAAAATTGTGTTTGTATGTTTTATTTGTCAGCATGTAGTATATGTGATGCAGAACCTTCATGCTTTCTGCGAACGTTTCAAGAGGACACCGAGCAGCCGAGTGTAGCGCTCCCACGCCGTGGGAATTCAGCTCCGCCGCAAGTTCCCGCTTAATCCGTTGTTTTCCGTCGATCCTCCGGCGTAATGTGTCCCGGCGTCTCGGGGGCCACACAGGAGCAGAGCACGGCGGTGGCGCGCGTGGGCGCGCCGGTACTCTGCCCAGTTTTCGAAGGCGAGCGGAAGAACGCCGCGGCGCCTCGGCGGGCCTCCCAGAGGTTGTGACTGCCGTGCGGCGCTCCACATTAGCGGCGAGCGCAGCTGTCTGCGGGCAGGCCCGCCCGGGGTGCAGTGAGGAGCAGGAAGCAGCGTGCGCCCCGCGTGAAAGACTTTATTAGAGCGCCCTGATCAGTGGATGGACGCATTCTTAGGGAGCACTCAAGCTGCAAGGGCAAATACCTAGGGGCTTTTCCGAATCAAAGGCGGGGCGTGGGCCGCGCCGCGATCACACGCGCTTTAATTAGGTCTTCCACCGGCAAACAACAGTTGTCAAGTGAGGCGTCGGGGACTTGTGTGGTCTTTCGTTCGGGGGCAAAGTCAGAGAAGCAGTAGGGCTCCGGCCGCGGCCCGCTGACTCTTCAGTTTGCCGGCCTACGGCCTCGAGGGCCCCCGTCCTCCTGGCTGTAAAATCGGCCAACGGCAAGACTTTAAAACCTGAAACTGCTGCGCGAGTCTGCGTAAAGCTGCAGCGTTTATCACGGCTGATTTGCTCTTTGAGTGGCCCCACTTCCCTTCAGTCCAGTGCTTCTGGCATAGTGAGATTTTAACACGAGCAATTACATCAGGGGGTTTTGTTTTGCAATCCACTGCACAGTATAATGTGTTTATTTCTTGTATGGTGTAGTTCCTGTATGTCCCGCTATACTGTCATGTTCTATTCTTAAAAAAAAAACACCTTTCCAGTCTAGAGCTGATTCTTTTTGTTTGTAAAAATTAAAGCGGTACTATAGCACTATGTTTAACATAGAATAGTACTGTCTAAACTCGGAGTCTATTTTCATGAACGTTGCTTTATCGACAGCAAACCAGACAAGTTTGTTTATGTAACGACGATAAGCAAACTTCAATAATAATATATTTTCTCACCCCACAGCGTAGTGGAAAAACATATTGATTTTCCGTTTTCTTTTTTTTTTTCCAGAACTGAACAAAATGAAAATGTTTATCTTTCTAAAACCATTGGGATGTGCTATTATCAAAATGAAGAAGAGGAAAAAAAATCAATATTAATGTCCCAGAAGGTTGGGCTGCAGGATACCTATTATGCGTCTGTGGAGTCAGTTTTCAGTTTGGACTCCCTCTGATGTCAGGACCTTGTGAAAACGAACGCACGTGTGTTTTTGTTGTCCTTTGCGATGGTATATGTATTACTTATTTTCCCTCGCAATTTTGTTTATATTATTTTCCTTTAAGAAGGGATATATATATTATTTATATATTATTCATTTTTATTTCTGAAGGTATACATATTATTTATTTTCATTTCAGATAATATACAGATTATTTATTTTTCTTTGTGATATTGGCATATTTATTTACTTTCCTTTAAAATGTTGTGTGTATTATTTCCCTTTTTGTTGGTGTACATATTATTCATTTTCCTTTAAAACGGAGCGCATGTTATGCTTCTCCGAGTCTCACAATATGCCACAAACACGTAGGCCTTTATGAAATGAGTGAAAACATAGCTGCCTTTCGTCGTGACACCCAGGATGTAGGCGAGCAAGGCTGACACGTTAAACTGGACTCCTGATTTGCGAATCATCAGGAGTGCGGAAAGTGGCAGGCCGAGGCAAAGGGGGCGCAGCGCGCGGGCCGGGGTGCTCCGAGCGGCAGCTGGAGAGCAGAGCAGACGGGGTCCCGCCATGCCGTCTCCATGATCCCCGCGCCGCCCCTTTCATCACGGTGCAGTCCCCCCGTTCCCGGGATTGCAACTTTGGCCCTATTGTTTAACGGCTCCCGAAGACGGAGGACACCGAAATTATCCTGAAGAGCAGGAGACACACGGCAGAAAATGACCTTTAACTGCACTTCCTTAGTCGAATCTCATCCAATTAGAGCACTGTATATTTTCCTTAATAGTGGCTGATGAGGCAGGGCGTATGAGCGAGCACGCCCGAGCGCCGTTGCTATGCAGCGAGATGGCTGCTTAGCGCCAGCGGAACGCTGGGGAATAAGTGAGCAGAGAGCTTTAATTTGATAGGGTTAGAATCCTGCAGGCTCCGGGGTCAGGGGTCGCCAGGAGCTCGTCTCACGCTGAATATGAAGAAATCACAAGTAAATTGCTTACATCTGCTGCTGCCGGCACGGAGGCCCGCGATTGGCTCCCGAAGGTGCACGCCATCTCGCCTGGCCAGCGGAAAGAGGCCGCGGTGCAAAAAAGGCTTGTAATTGGAGTAATTCTACATTAATAGATTTTTTAAAAATCTCTCAGCAGCAGGTTTCAAAAGCCAGAATCTTTATCAAATGCTTGTGGATCATAGGGGCATTTTGGTAATGTCTCTGTCTTCCTGGCTGTAGCTTCCTGCTACGGCTCTCCCTTTCTGAAGCTGAAGTGAGACTGTGTGGCAGATGTGCACATCTTTATAGGGGAAAGTAGATAGGACAAGACACAATAGCTGTATAAGCTTTTTTACTTACCCAACATTTCCGAGCCCGAAATGAAAGAAAACAGTATGCAGTGTTGTATCTCATAAATAATGTGGCTGCAGTTTGCATCAGTAACACTCATCTCTGTGCACAATACAATATTGATATTATTCATAAGTAGAAGACTGTACATTATATTTCATTCACCTTCAAAAATCACAGCAAAGAATTTGCTGACAGCACTCATTTCTTGTTTTTCTTTTTTACATTAACCAGAAATTGGTGATTACTGTTTATGGATTAAAAGACATTGTTTTCTTGTGGCAGTACTGATGTGATACTTGAAGACAGAATAAATTACTCTGCATAGTCTGTTATTTGGGATTGTGCCCAACAGGAAATTAGACAGGCCATGAATTACTTTGAACATTCTGGCAGGTGACACTCCTTTAGAAGGTCTTTGTAACCAATTATGTGTCTATTAAAAAACGGTCAATCAGTCAATGTGCAAATGGCTGATCCACACAGGGCATCACCATCGACTGGGAGCTGTCGATAGCCAATCTGATATGATTTAACAGCAAGAACTTGAAGCCACTCACAGTCAGAGTCTCGGTCTTTGAAATCTTGTTTGCGGCGCACTTCTTTTTGACCACGAATAATTACCACAAGTCTACAGTAACACCACATTCTTTTAAGGTTACAGTTTGATGTAGTTAGTTACCAGGTCATCAATAGTTTTTGCCCCACTGGATATTTGTCATTTCAGAAAGGTACTGCTGGACTGTATGATATCTTTGGAACAGACTGCCCCCCTCTGCGTCATACATCTCTCTACATGGCAGTGTCTACATTTGACTAAACAAAAACGCAAATTGGATGTCTAGCAGACTAATTTGATTTTCGAAAAGCTGAAACCGAGACCCCTGTTAGCGGCTTAAAATGATGGACACGAATATTATGTTCTCACGTTGTAACTGCAGATTTAGTGGGTATCCCCTCACTAATCAAAACAATAGTCTCCAAAGCATTATTGCATTATGGTACCATTTTGAGACAAATGACTGCAGTCCGGCTCCACTTAACCGCAGAAGTCTATGCAGACGCATTACAATTACGCTGATTTTGTTTCACACAGTCCAATTGTCTGTCACAGGTTCTGACCAACTTCAGGCTAAAGTGGCCAAAGGGAAAGCGTTGAAGAATATCAGGTATGATGAATGAAGAACGCTATCCATCCCTCGTCGGATACTGTTTTGTAATGTCATCTAGTCAAAATGTACCATTTGTTTTTAATTTAAAAAACAACACAACACACCCATGGGCCTTGAAGTCCCACAGGGCTTGGCCAAAATATAAAACAGAAAAAGGATTAAAGAATAATTTCATGAGTATGTACACTAAAGAAACATCAAACTGCAGCCAGTATTATAAGGTTGCCTCTTGAAAAGATAACAGCCATAGAAGAAAACTAACAACAAAATATATTCACAAAATATATTCTAATGATTTTTCACAATCATTAGAAACTCTGTATTTACATTAACTGGCTGTTTCCACGATAAACTGTCCATCTCAAACACACAAAGCTGTGAAACTGTCCCTGTAACACCATGAGCCAGCTGAGTGCGTCTGATGCCCGCAGATATTTAACGTTACCACGGTGATGAAATCTCATCCTAGCAAGTTATTTCCCAACCTTTCGGGCACAGACAATGACACATAATTGCCTCGAATATGCCTCAAAATTAAAGCAGAACCTTGTTTGAGTCATTTCTGTGCTTGAGATTCTACTGCTTGAGCTAGCACACCGTAACTGACAGAGGCCGCAGCGCCTCCACATTACCATAGAATAGACTCCAGCATGCACGGCCCTTGTTTGTGTATATAGAAGAGGGTTTTTTATACATTTAAGTGGCTATATGTGATCCAAATCCTTGCTGCCAGTGTGATTTGAAAAATAAATAGTTATAATTAAAAATGGGCCTCCGTCTTGTCCAGGCCGCAGCTGAAGCAGCTGAATAAGCTGTGTCTTAAACTGTGCGAAGGGCTAATGGCAATATCTCAGGGTCAATCAGGGTCAGTCTGTCTTCCTCCACAGGAAATGAGCTTTCGGCGTGCCGTGTTCCCAAGGTAATGAGCGATGCGAGTTTAATCTTAGCTAATATTGTTGTAATAACTGGATAAATTATTAAAAACAAGCAAGTATGGCTACATTCGAGAGACCACCAATGCACCAACCCCCCATCAGAAAAACCGCAGTTTGAACGCTGGCTAATGATGCAGTGTGCACCAGGAGACCGTGTCTTGTGCATGCATGCATTCTGGTTTATTTCACACTTTGCAAAGCAGTTACTGAATTGCAGTGCAGCAAAACAGCGACTAAAAAGGAATAAGCCGTTACAAGAAAACAAATATAAATGCATAAAAATATATGTATAGATATATTATCAATTACAGCACACTGTTTTCGCTGTACCAGACAAGTAGAGGATAATGTTATTTAAAATGCCATACAGTGTTAAAGTTCTCATCTGAAATAGCATCAGTTCCGCATTTTATTTGTTGATACTGGCCTCTTCTCATCATTCCAGCAATCTCTCCCCTTATTTTAGGAGGTCAGTTTCCAGACTCATGAGATGTAGAATGCTGTTTGCATCACACTGAAGCTCATGCACAAAATTAATTTTGTGAAGAAATGCAAAAAATAGGGGTCTGTTTTTTGTGTGATGAAATTGCATGAGCATATTGCATACAAGGAAGGCGCTCCCTGGGAGAGCCAAATTCCAAATGACTGCAGTGAACTACTCAAGTGCATATGTATACTGTTCTGCAGTCAACAAGTGGGATGGCAAACTTTTTTCAGTCTTCGCAGAGTAAACATTTGCTGATTGGTTTTTTTTGCCAACTGCTCAAGTCTGTGTATCCCACTGTAGGTCAGCCTAAGAGCTCTGCAGTTGTTAAGCCCTCCGGCACGAAACCATTGGTGGAGTTCAGGTGAAGGCGGTGAGTTCTTTGCAAAGCAAACGTGGAGAACCTCACAATTCCCACAATGTACATTCATTGGGTTTGCCTCAGTCCAGCCAGTGCGTCAAGATCTTGTAGCATTGTGCTTTGATGTAACAGTGCAATCCTACACAATATAAAGCTTTGCTTCTAGCTTTTTTTGCTTTACAGAAGGCCTCAGAAGCTCCAAGGAATGAGGCAAGGCCTGTGACAAAATCATTGGAACGCCACAACCAATAGGACGCCATGTTTAAGATTCTACTTGTTTTGTATGATATTGTGTGGAGGGTAAAGGTCATTTTGGCATTCTCAAAGGTCTGTGTTTTTATCAGTTTGTTGTATTGTGTGAGAGGCATTGGAGTGTGGCAGGATCAGATTTCTTTTCATTTGGTTCTTGGTACTTCTTAGTTTCCTTGTTTGTTTCATTTTTCTTCATTGTTTTGGGCAATTCTTAATCATTTCCTTATCTCCATTTGGTTATTGATGAAATCCCAGATTAGTGCCTAGTGCTTAGTGGTAGTCTTTAATACCTCTCCAAATGTATGGCATAAATGCTAATACCTATGTTAATACTTAATACTAATACCAATGTTCATACTTTCATAGATGCAATATTATAAATACATAGTTGAATAAAAATTCAATAAAGCATAGATGCATTGGCTATATATACACACATATACAATCCTCTCAATATATAGTAATACATTTCATTCAATTATACTGATTATACTCTACAAATTATACCTAGCAGATATCACATTTTTTTAAAAAATGTTCACAATCTCTGCTGCATCTATAGCATAACTGTAAATACATGCAAATACATTTCCATTATTCTGGCGACATGCAGACATAATTTTGTGTACAGAAGTGGGATGAAATGTCGTTGCCTAAAATGGTTTTGCGGCTCAGCAAAAACTAGTGGTGTGGTGACTTTCCCAATAGCCATTGTGTCCGGGATTTCCATGACAAGGGTGTGCAGGAAAGAGATCGAGGAGAAGAATGAGCACAGGAACTAAGAGCTCCAAATTGCTGTGTGTGTGTTATTCTCTGTTCGCCTGCATGCAGACAAGGAGCCGTGCTGACAACTGGGAGAGACGGGAGACCAGCAAATGCTTCTGTCTCTGCTAGAGTGTTTAAATACTTGTACACAATGCTAATTTCACCCCATCACTTTGATCACGTCATTCTTCCTGGAAAATCGCAATTAAGTTTGGAGAGATTAAAAAAAAAAGGAAAGAAACAACAGACGCAGCAACTGCTCTGCGTTTCGGGGCTTGATTGGACTATCAGCTCCTCAGTATGCCATGGTGGGTTTCATCACTGTTAATTGATCCTTTCTCTAATTAATGTGGATAGAAGGATCCCGTATCTTTTCCTGTCTGCTTTGTGCGCCATAACATTATAATGTTCCTCCATCTTTCTCTGCCTCTGATTCCGTCTGTTTCTCTGTGGCAGTTCCCTGCAGCAGATTTCACTGCCCTTATTCAGAGCTACTGATGGGCTCAGTGAAAGATTTTGCCCTATCAGCAGTATTAGGGAAACCAGAGTTTAGTCTAAAGACTGCTTTGATGGCATTGTATTGGTTAATATTCTGGTTAATGGCAGCTTTTGCATCGCGTCCTTCGCGTGCTTGTTTTCCAGCCTCGTCCTCGTCCTCGTCCTCGTCCTTTCAGATCCACCTCTCTCCACATCCACACTGCGGTTCTCACACACATTAACACACACGGAAAAAAAGAAGGGTTGTCATCCTCTTTCTTTTATTTACGGTCATCTGCTTTTATTCATCCGTGTTGAGTTGGGGGGGGGAGCGGTGCTCAGTCAGTGATTGGTATCAAAATGATCGAGCCTAAACTCCTTTGTTACCTAGAGCTTTTAAGGACGACTCTTGTGAACTTTGGAAAGGTAAAAAGAAGGGCACTCCAGTCTATTTCTCTCCATGTTTTATTTATGATATTTTATTTTATTTTATCCAAATATTTGTCTTCCACCATAATCCACGCAGCATAAAATTTCACACTATAAGGGGCATTTACTATGAGATATTTTTACACAAATCTTGTCTTATAGCAATTTGTTGTAACTCCAATAAGGCGAGTATTATTTTCATTGCCTTTTCAGGGCACAAGACTGACTGAGTCTTTATTTAATTATTATTGTCATTGTTTCATTATTATTTGCCACAATGAACTGGTTTCATAATTAGTAGCAGGAAGTGTTTGGGCTGGCGGTGTCAGCTAAAGCCCAGTTCCGACTGGTGTAAAAAGTTGAAGTAGGACAATAAAGCCTTCCCAACAGGCTGGTAAGAAACGGCTGGGCAGCAGCTGAAGAACTACCAAGCAAGCACTATATCTGTTTCTGTCTAATTAAACCCAGAAACCTGCTCTTGCCTGGAGCTCTGTTCTTTGGCTGCTCCTGTTTTGTGGTAGAATAGTGCCCCCTATAGGTGTGAGTGTAAACATTTTCAAAACATGAAGATGCTTCTCTTTGTCCTTCACTCCACTCAAGGAATAATTTGGTAGAGTCTGGTCAGAGTATTTAAGGTTGTTTGAGCTTTTGAGAACTTAAAGATTTGTTTCTGTTCATTTTCCTGTTCTCTTCACTAGAAGCTATTTTGAATGTCTCAGTTTTTAGTTATCAATCTCCACTAGCCATGCAATACCACACTAAATGGTTATATCTGATACCCTTGACTGTGAAACGGAATACATCGTCTTTGTTATGTATTTTTTGACCCGACTCACATTGATTGAATTCCTTTTCGAAAAAATGCATCCTTTAAGAATTCAATAATTGCACAAGCACTTTTTACTCAAGATTGTGCCCTTCTGAAAACAAAATTTATATGTGGAGAATTGATGTTTTTTTTCCACCAGGTAGCATTGAAGGTTTGATGATGTATCCTCTGAAAGGCCACGTGGATGTACTCGGCCTGTTAGGTTTATAGAAAGGCACCATCTGTTTGAGCTGGGAAATAAAGATGCTGTTGTAGTCAAGGAACAAACAGACGCTTTCCTGTCCCCTCTCAGTTCGTATGGTCGCTGTGGAAATGTCACCTATGCTGTCCATATCACAGCTGGTGCACTGCACATACGCATCAGAGGAGTGTGTGTGTGTTTGCATGCCTGTATGTGTGTGTGTGCATGTATAAAGGTTTCAGGTTTGATTCCTTGGGGGGCCACTGCTTGATGAAGGTGATTTTCTTCAATAAATATCCACTATTACAGAAGCCTAATATGCAAAATAAATGACAAAATGTTATATCTAAATATAATATAATAAACATAGTATATATATTTACTTTATATATAAATATCAAGATTTATATATGAACATGAAATAAGTGAAGCACTAAGTATTTGTAATAATTTGTATGTGGGACTGGGGCTGGCCTTAATAGAATGGCACTGGACACAGCAGTCCAAATAAGAAAATTATTAATATGCAGTTGAGCAAACTATTTCCTCTATGGAAAATTTTATAATTCAGTTTCAATCTTTTGTTTACTTCTCCATTTCAGATTAAATTCGCTGTTCTGTAGTCATGTTGTTTTTTATACATGCCATTATAATTTGGTGTGTGCTGTACATCAAAGCACACAGAGTATTTTACTTTTATTACAGTAAAAATGAAATGTCTGTCCGTTTAATATCCAATCACTGACAAAGAGGATTAAACAGATCAGAAAAGTACCAAGGAAAGTTCTTTTTTTCGCCAGATTAATTTTGGACTGAATTGTTAAAGGCACCTTCTCATAGCGTCGTATGTTAACACCATTAAATTGCCTCACATGTCTAAGCCATTAAATAATGTTCACGTTGGACAGGCGAACTGAGTCCCCCCAAAAAGCTTGTCCATTTCCTGTGTCACTGATGGGTTGCCAGGTTGCTATGACTCCTCAGACTCCATCCATTAGTGTTGTATCTGTACGCTGCCTAGATTGTTTTCACAGTCATTGAAACTTACTGTCCAAAGCAGAGTCAGAAATCCCTGTAAAAAATTGATATATGTATATATATATATATATATATTTTTTTTAGTCAAAAGCGCGAAGAGTAAATCTGTGAAAATCATTTGTAAGACATGACTAGTTTAATGAGACAATTTCACATGCATTTTTTACTCATCTGATGTTTTCACTTCTCTTTGATGTAATCCAGTCTGATAAGCAACACAGTACAATAGCTCCTGTGAACGTGCACATAATTTAGGTTTTATGAAAGGTATATTTTCTGAAATGTGTGTTCATGGTGTATTTTGTAGTCATTGTTGCACACGTGAAATGTTAGACTAACCGCAATCTTGAAAAAGACATAAAGTAAAATAGTAAAATAGTTTTCTAAATAAAATAGTTTTCGCTTGAGGCTGAAAGATTATTTAAGTATTAGTTTGTACCCTGTTACACAAACACTCTCACTGGTTGTCCTGTTAGTTCTGTACTATTTTTACATTAGCCCAATTATCTTCCTAATGACTAGATCTAAAATTAAACAGAAATGATCGCCTGATATTAACTCGAATTGACTTGTTCCGCATTTTTTGTATTTAATAAAGTTTTATCATTGATCCCATGTTTTAAAAAGATATCTCCTGGGGATTTTACAAATGTTTGATTGAACCATCTATATTGAGATTTTTATTCCAGGCACAGACATGTGATGTCTTAATGTTTGAAAGAGTACCATTTTAACACATTTATAATAATAACAATTATCCTCATTGTGGATGAAAACAGACGCTAATGAGTATGACGGTCCAAATTAGAGAAAAAGCCTCAAGAAGGGGTGGTTTTAAGGAAGCATAATTTTTAAGGAAAGGAAAAAATCATTAACTGTAATGACTCATTAGGAAACCTTTAACTGTGTTAACACAGTATGTGGTCTTTGTTATAAGAAAATAGAACATGAACACACAGGTAAACTTTCTGGCACCACAGTTGATTGCAGCTTCATTCAGACTATGTAATTCAGCTTAACAAGATAGGTGCAAAACTTTTCAGAGCTCTCACTATGTATTTGATACGGAAGGCCAAATTTTCACATTGTGCCTTTATTTTTGTTTGTGCTCATTTATATTTCAGATTACTGGTAGTTATTTACGAGGTAGTAAATTGTGAGTTTTAAATCGATTGAAAGGAAATAGTTGTGACTTGATGGAGATAGTTTGTCTGTCTTATGCCCTAAACTGGAGATGCTTGCAAACGATCTGCAACAAATGTACAGAGTTTGCAAATTAAAGCTGTATGCTAAGGTCCTTGACTACCTTTCATTCCACTTCATTGACATGCATATAGGATGTGTACATTTCATAGTGATGTTTTCACTCTTTGTCTACTCTCTGCTAGTATAAAGTTATATTATGTCAACAGACCCAGACCTTTTCAATAGGATTCTATTAAACCTAACTATCATGTGCTTTGTCTGTAAATTTCAGTAACAAATTTATGCAGTCATGTCATTGTTTGCATTTTGTTTTTCCAAACTTGCATGGCAGTTTCTGAAATGAACATAAGATACTGTATGAAAGATAACAGTTTGTCGAAGGAGCATGATTCCCAGTTAAATGTGTTGTTCCAAGTTACGAGCTAATTGCGTAAAGTTATTATTATATTCATATAAAGTCAGGTGTTTTTTATCCGTGATAATGTCAGATAGACAGCTTTGACAGTGGTCTGATCCCAAAGCTTTTGCCAATGCGAGTGTGTTTGAAAGTCTGCTCTGGGTTTTGTCGCGGCCGTGGGTGTAGTTTCATCTCCAAAGGCACTGCCGTGAGGCACTCTTCAGTCCGCGTGCACTCGCACTCAGGATGCGTCTGTGGGCTGCGAGAGGAGTGAAGCCCCACAGTCCCTCTCTGTGCGCTGATGCTGCTCCAGCATGCCCGGCCTGTCCCAGGCACTCTGCAGCACGGCTCCACTTAGCGGTCGCGACTCTGCAACCCGCTACCCCCCCCCCCCCCCCCCCCCTTCTGACGCAGCGACGCCGACGCCAGTGGCTCGGGCTGCCCTTTTCGTCCCGCCCCCCCGTTCAGAGCCGAGTCGGAGGAGACGGCGCGTCCCCTGTCCACTGTGTGGGCGTCCTCATTGTGTTATTTTATTATGTCTCTCTTCAAGGGCGCCGGTTTCCACGCAGCGTGACAGTGCCCTGCAGGTCAGCGATGAGAATACCGAAAGGCGTCTATTTCTGTGTTTCTCAAAAGCCCCTCTGCATCGCTCCACTACTGTGCTTAATTCTCATCCATTCCGCCTTCACAAAAAAATATTTAAAAAAACGAGAGCGAAAGAAAAATGGTCCTGTAAAATTAAGAGAGGCCCATCAAATGTATCCCTCTTTAAAAACTAGTTTTGTTTGAGGGGTGCGGTATCTCTCAGATTTGAATGGGGTGCTGGCAAATAAAACAGGCCATCAGAGACCCATTAGCACGTTGTCAGGCTTTTAATTAAGGTGTGAGAGAGCCGAATGTGAATATAGCACTGAACTCCCTTTGTACTCGCGGTTCAACAACTTTAGGTCTGAATGCTGTACAAATGACAACTGGATATGTCCTTGACTAGCCAACAATACCATTTCAAAGAATATCTCATGTAAGTTAAAAATAGGAATTGCATTTGATTATGAAAGAGTGGAAATATAGGTTATGGGTATAGCACTGATGATAGTATTCAAAGGTCAAGTTAGGTATTAAAGTTAACCATGTAATACTGTAGAAAAAGTAGCTGGTTATGGCCTCCTATTTGCCAACAAGGTCTAGTCCCAAGAATTTCTCAAATAAGATAAAAATAGGGAGTGGATCAGGAAAAGAGACAAAGAGCAGATTGGGTGAAGAGTGAGGACTAAAGGAAAGAGCCAGTCTGCTGAGTGGGATGTTCCTGTGTTGCCACATCTCGGAAGTCCCCCTGTTTACTGGCAGGTGCTGTCGCAGTTCCCATGCAAACACAAAGTGGTATATATCTCTCCGAATAAGCCTAGCCAGGGCTTAATGGTGCTGGAGACTTTTGATACAGCATAAAACCAGCTGGGGACTCTTAACCGTCAGTGTTCCCATAAGAAGCAGCCCTTATCGTGTGTAAGAGGAAGCCTTGAGTTATCACACAGGCCCTGCTGATCAGGGCGCGGAAGGGGTGGCAGCAAGCGCTGATTTTCTGTGACGGACCACTGGTGTTCTCTGTCTGGTTAATCCCTGCCTTTTTCCAATTGCGTTCACTCTAAACTGTCAAAAGGGAATATGGCTGCTTCAAGCAGGGGCGTGGGAGGGGGGGACTGAGAGCCCTTTAGATTTGATTGGCAGGTCCTTTCCGTAAGTCTTCCTCCATCGGAACCACCTGCTTCGGCCCTAGCGGGATAGCGAAGAGGCTTTGTTTTAATTATCCTGGAAAAGGAAACACAATTAACAGTAAGCATTAAAGGGGGGAAAAAGGAAAGATTATTTACCGAGACTGGATCATTGGAGACAGACGCGCTCTCTCCGGTCCTGGGAGAGGCGTACGTCCGTCAGCATGGGATATACTGTGGATCCAATTAAGCCTGAGCTTTTTCAGCCAGCCGGGCCACTGGTGCTCTCCATCAAACAACGACATCTTCTCCACTCGCACTCACAAACACAAACACCAGCGCTAAGCACACTCAATACACCGGGCTTCTGTTCTCCAAACAGTTTGAGCAGCGCAACGGTGAGTTTCCGTTTCCAAACGTGTTTGAAAACAGATAGTAAGAGATTTAGCAGAGCTTTTAAGAATAACCGTCGGAAGTGCAACAGAAAATACCTGTGCCTCTCGCTGCGGCCAGGCCACTGGTGCTCTCCATCTGACAATGACAGATTTGGGACTTTTACTCCGCAAACTGAAACACTCAGACACATTAAAGACACAGGGTTTCTGTTTACCAAATAGGCTGTGTTGCAGAATGTTGAGCTGCCATACCCGAATGTGCTTACTAACAGATAATGAGGGATTTAGAGGATCTTGTAAGCGTAACTGTTGGAAATGCTCCCATGCATTATTAGTGTACCATAGCGTGCCATACTGTCTGCTTCATTATGACACTGTACTATCAAGTGGATTGCATCAACAGGAGTGCCACGGCAAATTGAATGCACAAGATTAAATGCGGCGATGTGATCACTGCTCTGAGAGCGGGCACTTGCTTCACCTCTCTCCGGGCGCCCCTTTAAAGCCGCGAGATTAAAGAGGGCGGAACGGCGGGGCTGAAAGCGAAAGAGAGAGAGATGGGCCTGCTGGCTCCTTCCTCCCGGGGGCTGCAGCCATCTGCGCGGGAGGTGGCCTCCCGCGGGGGGCGCCGGACGTGACGACCCCTGATTAAGATGTTGACGGAGCGGCCGAGGGAAGCGGAGGGCCTCCGACAGGCTGAAGATGCTGTGGCTTTCTGCGCCGCCGTTCCCGCTGACCCCACAAGGCAGCTAAGGAACGGTCCGTCGCTTAAAAAAAAAAGGCAAATTAAATTAAAGAATGGGTGTGGGGGACTCTGCAGGTCACCGAGCAGGTGGGAGTGGGAGCGAGAGGGGAGGGGGGGGAAAGGCAACGGGGCAAAAGCCAGGAACGGCACATCTGGGCCGAATTAGAACAGTAACGCATTGGGCCCCCCGAAAAGAGGAAAAAAAACACCTCCTTTTGAGGATCTGAGTCACGGATCTCCTTTCCTGACGAACCCAAGGTTAGTGTGTCAGCGGGAGGGCCCAGATGAGATTGATTAAAGCAGGCCGATAAATAGCAGGTGTCTCTCCTGCCAGAGCTGGCCAATGAGGATCGCCCTCTCAGGTCTTCGCGGTCTTCCTCCAGCGGTCCTCTGAACCGGCCTATCTCCTTCCAGCGCTTCCTTTGTTTGGATGGGCTCTGCTCATCGTTTCAGGTTCATTTGGCCATGTGGACGTTGTTGAAGGTCTTCTTGAAGTTATGCGTGCTATTTCTTTCACTATTTTATTTAATATAATTGAATGGAAATGATGCGTCGCAGCACTGCAGATACACACACTGTAGAATCTGTGGCATTCACAGATAACCAGCTTTACAGTTTAGATGGCATCTCGATTCATCTGAGCAAATTTAAGCTCAAAGTAAATGTTCTACCTTTGTGTTGACAGAAAGCAACGCAATAAAGTCATGTTTAATGATGCTGGATAGACAGCTATAGCTGTCATTTCTGAGCTTTGGTATGTGCGTGTGTGAATGTGTCTGAAAGTCTCCTCTGGGTCTGTAGTAGCGGTCAGTGCAGTTGTAGCCCTGAAGGTACTGCCCTGGTTCAGCCTGCATCTATCCGCATGAGCCTTAATGGGACAGTGTGAAGGACATGATGTCGCTCATCATTGTCCAGGGAGCAGGCTCCTCATGGCAGACTCCCTGTTCCTAAATTGAGAAACATGACAGCCTCCTGCCAGGAATGACTTTCAGTGATACCCCAGACATTCACCCTCCTCCATAGTAATTTGACCTTAAATTCCAACAACTTTAAAGAAGTGTGCATTTTTATAAAACAAAAGTCACTATTGCTATTTTGACTTTCAGTGATACCCCAGACATTCACCCTTCTCCGTAGTAATTTGACCTTAAATTCCAGCAACTTTAAAGAAGTGTTGCGTTTTTATAAAACAAAAGTCACTATTGCTATTTTGATCTTTTTCAGCAGGAACAAAAAATACTTTGTCCGTGAGTGTGTGCTGTTACATTTTTTATTGTGTGCATTACGTTTTTATAACACTCCCTATTTTATTTTATTTTAGTTATTTTTATTTTGTTTTAGTACAGGAATACCTGTGCTTATACAGAGGGGAAACATGTGATTTGTATAACAGTTGGCGCACAGGCCATTTAGCTTTGGGCTAAGAGACTGCATCCAGTGATATCTCTATTGAATGTGCTCATGAATAAAGAAAGGCGGGGGGGGGGGTAGTTCGTGCGTGGCAGAAGCTAACAGAGGGCCACATACGCCGACAGAATTCCTCAGGAAGCCCAGGGAAAGCACAGTCTTATTTTGATAGTCTCATAATTCCCCCTTTGGCTTCATTACATCCAGTGTCTCACGCTGGCTCTCTCCTCCCGCTAGGCCGGTAACGATGGATGTGTCTGAGCATCGATTCATCGCTACATTAAGTAATGCTCTAATCAATTACTCCGGCTGCTGTTTTGAGGAGGGGAAAAACAGAAACGTATTAAAGCCACATTAATATTACTATCGCGTGGACCCAGTCGTTTTTTGTGCAATGTGAGGTTTATCCAAATTTGAATCTTTCAAGTCCCGTTCCATTCTTTTTCCGCTTCTGGTAACTTATCCCAAAAACGCAACGAAGTGAGAGCCGGGATGGGGGGGGCAGGGTACTCTAAATCTCAGCTCACGATTCTGTCCACTTCCATTGAATTTTGTTCCACAGGCAGTGCTTCTTTAAACAGATTCAACGTTGAAGTTACCGAAAGTACCGAAGTTACAGAAAGCCCTGCATCCACTCGTTGTGGTGTGGGATGAACTGCTGGCTTGCGTGTGTGAACCATGGAGAAAAAACACCGCAAGAGGTTAGTGTGTAGGAGTCACACAGACATTAAAGAATCTCCTCCCATCAACGCACTTCAGCTGAAACAAAAAAGTTTTAATGTATACATGATTTCCTTTCGAAGTCTGTTGTATATAGTACTTCTGAGATGGTGGTTTTGTTCTTCTATCTATTTTTTATTTTGTTGTTTTTATTAAACGATACTCTATGTACATCCACAAAGCTAGCTGTGCAAAGAGCCGTTGAAGGCCCACAGCTCTGGGGATTTCCTGTAATTTGTTGCCATATTTTTCTTTCCATAATTTAATTTAAACAAAAATATGGCCAAGTTATCTTTTAAGTCAGTTTAAGTGCCTTAACAAGAGCTGTGTGGTCTGTATTGTTCAGTGAACTGGCTTGAAAGCTCGCCTTAATAATGGTGATAAGAAGACAGTCTCAGCCAAAGGCTGTTTACACTTGCCTGAAGTGTGTTGTAGACCATCATGCATTGGTGATTTCACAGGACAAGGAGAATTACAGCCAATTTAATAATGCTGTTTAACTGCAGCACAATTGTGTAAAGTAGACATCCAATCATGCAGAGTTTAGTTTAGCATTACCAGTTTACTTATGTGTAGTCTGAGACTAATAGGTAGAGATGCTTGTATGCAAATGCCGTGTAATTTCTTGTAGTATTTCAGTGCTTTTAGTATCATTCAATGGTGTTCAGGAGGGAGAAGGAAAAAAGTATATTTTTCAAATGTTTACTACCAAGCACTGGTAACACACCAGAAATGACCAGCACCCCACCACCCCCCTAGCTAAACGTGCCACAAGACCTGTGTGTGTGTGTGTGTGTGTGTGTGTGTGTGTGTGTGCAGGCATGTTTGTGTGCGAATGCGTGGGCATGCGTGTGTGGATATATGTGCGGTGTGCCTGTTATTCCCGGACAAGCAGAGGAGGCCACTTAATAACTATTTACGCACACCAATAAATGAAAGAATGTGTGAATCAATAAATCAGTAGAGCTCGGGACTTGGGAGGCAAAACCTCATTCCTTTATTTATTTGGGTGTTTATTTGTTTTTCGTTTTCCAAGGCAGCCGCTGGAATCCCAAATCATCCAGGGGGTTAGGGAGAGGGTAACCCCCGGCCCCGCAGAGGGGTGAGGTACTCTGGGGCCCTGGGGCAGGGACAGGGAGGGGCAGAGAGGGGTGGGCCGCACTGCATACTGATGGAGGAGCGCACAGGCAGTAATTGGAGCTGTGGAGGAGAGAGGAGAGAGGGCCACTGGGAGTGGAGGGCTTTGTTTTCTCTCGCCTCTCTCCCTCTCTCCCTCTCCCTCTCCCTCTCTCTCCCTCTCACACTCTCTTTAAAAAAATAAGAGAGACACTTGCTAATTGGTCTCTTGCTGCTTGCTTATAGATCCATGTGCATTCAGGTTTAAACAATTAATTATTAGTATTGTTTTTTTTCCTCCCCTACTTAAAGTAAACTTCTTCTATTCAGATGTGAGCTGTTATTTGAATTGTTATGTGGCTGCCTTAATGCATATGTTTAAATAGGAGATATGTGGGTGCTCTTGATGCAGGGAAAAAGTGGTGGCATTCATGGTATTTTTTAGTAATTTCTTAATTAAAAATGGTCATACTGATGTGAGACTGAATAGTACATCACACCCCTAAAAACAAGAGCAGCACATAATATGGAGACAGAGGAAAAAATGCAACACAGCAAATATTTTCTTATTTTTCTAAATTATTTTCCAGTAGATGCTCTTGTATAAATTGCAGAGCCTACAAAACGCAATGCAAAGCTCAACACGATTTCAGAGGAGGCGATTTGGTCAATTTCAGTTTAATCACATACACATCACAATTAATTAACAGAATTACTCTGACAAACTGTGTGAAGCTGATGGAGGGATTTAAGCTCGTGTGACAATCAAGCTCATCCTTCATGGCACTCGAGCTCCATCGTTAGCGAGCATTTTTGATGACGCAAAGCATACATGCTTGTGCATGAGGGTAATAAGTGTCTTACCAACAATGGCTACACTCCAGCTGCTACACACAGTGAGAAACCTCTCGAGTCAATACCGGGGGGTTAAGCAATCAGCGCCATGATTAGGAGAAATGCCCTTCAACCTGAGGAGTACCTGTATCATTTGTCCTTATCAGTTTCCCACTGTGCAGACCTAATTGGTTTAGGTGTTTTCAGGTGCTTCTCCTCATCTATGAAAAAAAAGAATCTCTCTCTTTTAATTATGACACACTGGATAGACGTGACATGTATGGTTTGTGTCAGGAATGCATGTGAAACAAAAAGCGAAATACGGACTCCCAAGAGGCTCAGTCCTACAGCTCATATCTGGGCTTGAGTCTGAGCTGCGTTATGTGCTATCAACAACCTGGAGTCCATACCAATGGAGTGCAGCTGATTTCATTGGCCAGGTTTCCCTCGTCACACACTTGTACCTATGAATCGCTCAGATGATGTCAGGGAGCTGCACCTATCCTAGTGTACTGTGGAATTCATGGTGTTGTGCTTGGTTGGCGTGCATGTGTATCGGAGGATTGTACTTGCTATAGTACTGTGAGTGTGCGGAAGCTGTCACAGTGAGATGAGCGGAGTGCATGATTAGCCGCTTGAAAGTTATAGGGTGAAAAGTGTGGGAAAATGTGTGAGAGGGAAGAGAAAACGCAAACTATATCACAGCCAGCAGTTACTGCCAAGAGGGATGCTGTCCAGTCGTGCCTAAAGGCCAGAGAGAGGATTAGATTGCCTGTCTGTGGCACCCAGGGTGAAGCCAGCCGCCAAGAGTCAGCGGACAGATGTGATGAGGAAGTTCTCACTCCACGTCAAAGACAGGCGGGAGAAGCTTGGTGAGATCTCTGCGCCCAGCTAATTGGGCCCTGGTGGGTGACATCGCGGCGTTGTAATTAAAACAAACAGGACCCAGCGTATCTGCCACTGCACTTTTTAAACCTTGATCACAGAGTGCTCCGTCGCCATAAAAGACCTGGCTAATTACTGCGGGTCTAAAGGGTTTTTTTTCCCTCTCTTTTTAATTTTTTTTGTCCGCATGTAATTAGTCCCTTTTTTTCAAATTCCTGTTTTTTAATCAGAAATTAAAGAGAAATTTGCCTAAGAGCAGCAGAACCTTTCAGAAGTTGGTAATTAGTGTGTGTTCTTAATAGGCCTCTGTTGCTGTGAGGCTAGGCTCTGTGAGGACATGAGAGAGCCGTGATGATCTCACCTGTACTGTAGGACTCACACCTTCTCCTCGTATTCCACACTCGAACAATGTGAATATATAACTAAACCTGCCCCCTGAGCGAAAAAAACCTTTCATTCCCCGCTTCCATCATGAAACCGGGTCAGCTCTTCATCTGGATTCCTCTGTTTTAATGGTAATGTAATGCTTAAGTGCAAAAGACGAGTCTGAACACATTGTACAGTGACAGAAGTGTATATATGCACAGGATATATACCGTAGAAACTGGCATGCCAGAGGCAAGGCCGCTTAGCTGGATGAATTAGAGGAAAGGGAACCTGAGGAAGTTGTCTAGTAAACGATGGGGTGATTCACAGTTACCATGTAACACATACAGTGCATCTTACGGCAGCCTGAAATTAATTTTAGCAAATTAAAAAAGTAAATATATTTAATGATTAAGTGTTCACATTGTGAAGTGCTCATCTCAGGTCCACAGTGCTTACACCAGGTCAGCGGGGCCTACAGTGCAGATTTATCAATGCTAGGCGTGTCAAACCAAATACTTGTCCTGGATTTTTTTCTTCTTTATAATTTTCAACCCCAGACTAATTCTAGGTTCCTCTGAATGTGGAGTGCTGTGCTGTTTGCCATCAGCAGGGGGAAGGGTGTGACAGCAGACAGAGGGGTGGGCGCCGGCCTCGCCGCGGTAACGGCTACGCATCAGGGCCAGTGTCTCGATGTCACCCCGATTCGACAACCCGACAGTGATTGACACCGCTTAAAAATGGCCAAGGACACAGCACTAACGTATGGTGTCATTACTAATTTGAAAGGAGAATGCATGGCAATTAAAATTTGCATTTCAAAAGTGACTGCGCGTCCAGTGCCAGAGCTGCATATTATGAAAGTATACACTTGCATTGCATTTGTATGGTATGCTTGCGCTATGCACCTAGTCTGATATATTCCTTTACTTCAAAATATTGGTGCCCAACCAATAAGGCATTTCAATATAATAAAACTTGTAGCTGTATATTAGTGGTGGAAAATATTAACCATTACAAAAGGACCCTGGAAAAATGCTGCATATCAGTATGAATGTGTATGTCCTTTGGTTTTTTTTTTAATTTCTGAAGTATGTGTGCATGCATGTGTGTGTATATGTTCTTATGTATATGTATACAGTTTGCCCTAGGCCGTGAATTAAGAAGGTTTCTTTTACCGGTTTAATCAGTCTCGGATGTCTTCTGAAGATTGTCTGCTGCTTAATTCACCGCAGATCAAGCTGCCTCAGCCCTTCAAATTGTCATTTTGTGCATTTTCCCTTTCTTCCTGGCTGCCCAGTGATTTTACTTTGTAATTTCGCAACATCTCATTCCGAGAGACTCCTTATACATATTCATCCGGATACTATAGGACGTGTCACATAGAGCTGTCCTAATTGTGTCCTTGATGAAAGGCTATTAATATTGAACACATCGCAGTCACCCGTGTGCCAACGCTGTGAAAACTCACTTTATATATATATATATATTCTCTCTCCTTTTCTGGGAGACAAAAAAAAGCAAATGTGCGCTTATCTTTAATGATACCTGATTCCCCAGGGTGGGCACTGCAAGCATCGGGGCTTCAGCAGATTCATCAAACCCAATATCGTAGCCCTTTCCTCAGGAGGACGCGAGTCACATTGCGTTATATCACTGTTAATTAAAATGAAATACGTGGCTAAATTATTCTGTGTATTGTTGTCTGACGGGAGCGCGCGTGTTACAATACGGGCCCCGCACGAGGGGACACGGGCTAAGCGCACCAAGGGATGACAAAGGCCCCACGTCTTTCTCTCTTTCTCTCTTTCTCTCTCTCTCTCGCTTTCCGATTTCAGGCTTCTTCACTCAAAGATGGTCAAGGTCTTTTTTCAAGGATGCTTCCGGAAAATAATCTCACCGAGTAGGGGAAAAATGACAACAGCTGAAAAGAAAAAAATCATTAGTACCAATAATAAACCAGGTTTTAAACTGAGGAGTCCTAGTTTTTTTAATAGTGATGATGATTTGTGTTTAACCATAGATCTTAAATTAAGGATTGAACATTGTAATTATGTATCTAAGTAGTATATGTACGTAGCCCCGCATATCAGAATTCATTTACATTTGTTTAATAATGCATTATTGATTTATGTGGATACCATATTAGTATGAAGCTGCTTGATAAGTGAAAGTTTGATTGACAGATGTGCTTGCCTTCCCATGCAATACTGTAAACTAATTCCCTCCGTCATTCCTGCTCTCGTTCACTGGTGTCCTTTAACTCAAGTGTCCTCTCGGTGTCACATTATGTGAGGTCTCACAGAGACACCATGGCACAGCTGTTGTTTCCCAGCGATGTGCTGATTGACTGATTGGGTCAGATCTCACACACACACGCACACACAGTGTCCTGTCCTGTCTCCCACCCGTGCGACGTGCATGTACCAGGAGGCGCTGATCCGCGCCCCCGGCAGCTCCAGGTGGCACTGGCCCCCCGATTCTAAAACCCTGCGCCCCTTCCTCCTGCAGCACAGTGCCCGGAGCACAGACAGGGCCTGCGTTCTGCCACAACCCTAAGCCCGAACGATCTCTCCAGAGAGCGGCCGCGATCCCAGCTGTTTGCTTCATTTTAATGTGCTCTGAATAATATTAAAGTGGAATCAGTGGAATTTATTAATGCGATCCAGCCCCACTGAGACATGATTTTAAAGGCTAATGCTTCAATTTAAGTCCTTGAAGGATCTATTATTGTACGACTGCCGTATCCACCAGACATATTAGAAAGAATTGCGATCTCTACCTTTGTCTCAGTGAGCACTGTACAATACTGTACAGACAATTTGCAAACCGTGGCTTTTGACAGAGAGTCGTCGCCTCAGGAGTCAGCATTCCCTGTCATATTATTTGAACCGTTTTCACCCCGATCTTTGAAACGATCGCTATCCTCCCGGTTATTACCGTCTTCCCCCCGTGGAATAAAAGGAACGCGCGCTGATAATTACGCCATCACAACAGTCAGGAGGATGTTTGATTGTTAATTTTGAGGAGAAGTAACAGAAGACACAAGGCTGCGTGACGCGTTGGCCGCGGGGAGCTCCGCTGGGGGCTGGGACTTTGAAGGAGAGCGGCGCAGAGCACCGTTGGAAAAAAAAAAAAATCTGACCCCCGTCACGCCATCTGTTTGCCAGCTCCTCCGCCGGCTCTGACTCAGAAACCGGTTGACAGCGAAGCAGGCAATGATGGCGATGGTGACGGCGAAGGCATTCCGAGCCCTTGCTCGGATCTCGCTGCCAAGCGGAGTCCAGGAAAATATCCTGACACTTAATTAGTGTTACGTCGCTTGCTTTAAGGGGCGCCCGGCCTAACCTCCGGCCCGTTTTATTTACGAGGTCCGAGAAACCCTGAGCTCGCCTTCGTCCTCTTACCAGAACCGGCGCAATTAGGCCAAATAACGGCAAGTGAAACCGCGCAGCACCTGCAAACAAGTCAATAAGAGTGCTCTCGGTGCTGCGGCGGGTTCCGCGAGAGTACACGTCTCCTTTGCACAGGTCAGGAGACCTCACTCAAATCGCATCACAAGTAACGAAGCGAAGGATGAGGGGGGGAGGGGGTTGGGGGGGGGGTGAGGCTGCGCCGAAGACAGGAAGCGGCGTCTTATTAAAATGTGTCTTTGTTTACCGCCTCTGAAAAGGACGTACACCTGGGAAAGGAGAATACAATGTTCTCTGTGTTTGCGCTCGGTAGTTCGCCGCCCGCTCCGGGGCTGCACATCAGAGAGGAGGCTGCCGAAAAAACAGGTTGCAGGGGTCCTCGTGCTCGGCCTGCCCGCGGTGCTGCCTGAAGGACTACCATGGAAACAAGGAGTTTGACGGGCTCTGGGGGATACACCACAGCTGCAGGCGTTTCCTTCCTGACAGGCTGATGGAGACATCACCGCCACGCAGAGCTCCAAAACAACAACAACTGTGAAAAGGATCCAACCGCTGTTAACTGCTTTGTAGCTGAAATGCGCATTAGCATGCTCAAACAAAAAAACACAAAACATAACAAAACAATGAGGGACCGTGTAGCTTGCTTATTTCTCTCAGATATCCTCCCGCTTTCCCCAGAGGACAAATAATGCATTAAACTGCTTTAATATGATAACACACATGTAGAACAGAGGATGTAGTTCTGTTTCAAGTGCAGTCAGAATGCCACTGATTCTCGTAACCTTGGCATCATCCTCTCTCCTCTCTTTCATTGGTTCTTTTTGTGCCTGGGTTACAGGGGAATAATCCGAGCCTGGACAGCTGCAGAGCAGAATCAGACCTATTCATACATATTCCAACTGAAATTTACACTCTTGACTCCCACGTCTTCAGCGGAAGTACTCAAAGCCACAATCTGTCACTGATAGTTTATCAATATCCCTCATAGACATAGACATTGCTGAACATAAATGGATAGTGGAATAATGCAGTGGAAATGGTCACAAGCACTATTTCACTCACAGATACCTCGTACTGTATCATTTTGTAAGTAGCTGATCAATAATGCTTTCCCTGTAAGGTTCCGATGTGGTTTTGTCACTCAGGCCGAAATTAAACTTTTATTTATTTATTTTTTTTTCCATTTCTCCTCTTTTGTGTCTCAGGGGTGAGTGTAAGTGAAATCTAATGAGACTCACTCATATCACCTGGCAGGCTCATGGGCATAAAATATGAAGAACGCTGAACACAATGAGATTTTAGAATATTGTCCACTCTTAACCAAAATCAAATAATTAGACGTTAGATTGTTGTATTCATCCCATCCCATTTTGGTGTGTGTTTTCTCCGCCGCCTTCCTGTTAGTGGGAGATTGGTGAGGTTTGGAAAACATGCTGATTAACAGTATCCTGAGAGCTCCTGTTTAATTGGATTTCTCTCACACAGAGCCCCTGTCTGAGGGTGCTTGTGTGCGGTTACCCCCCTCCCCCCCCCCCTCCCCTGTCTGGCCAAGGCAACAGAAACGTTGAGGCAGCAGCCTGTGTGTGGGACGCATCCCGTCAGAGGCCGTGGAGGGGGGGTGGGGGAGGGTGCAGGTCACGCCGACTCCCCCTCGCTTTGAAACAGACCCCTGTCGGCTGCTCCTCAGAGGGGCCCCGCTGATGTCTCCATCAACTTGTCAGGAAGATAGCCCGGGGCTTCGGCAGGTCCCTGCGAGCCAATCAAACTTCCACAGAGCTTCGGCTGGTGCTCTTTAACCACCCCCCCCACCTGCGCCGCGGTGGAGGAGGAGGAAGGACGAGTCTGCGAGCTCGGAGACGTTGGGGACCCCGGTTCGTCAGCACAGACCCCCATCGCTCGGGTCAAAGGCTCATCCACACAACAACAGCCAGACTGGGTTCAGATGGATCGCGTCTATTTTTTACAAGACCTTCTTTAGTCATTATATAATGAGACTAAACAGACAACTATATAGGAAGTTTTTTTGTTTTGTTTTCCACCTGAATGATACAGTTCTGCTCATTATTTCAAAAGTATGGAAAACAAACCTTAACTTTCTATGTATTTTATTCCCGGAGGCTACGTCCACCCATCATCACCCTTAACATGCAGTGATCCCACAGAAATGAGCAAAAACTATTGCTTGTTTTTTCCATCCATATCAAATACATCAGGCTCCATGAGATGCAGGTATTCCCTCCATGGGAATATTCCACACCTCCCTCATAGACTGCTAAATGAAATGTAACAGCCTGCTGAAGACAAAAGTTTGATTAAAAATGAATTTAATTAGATTTCCTTTGATGACATGACCAGGGCTATTCTCATAGGCAGTATTTTACGGTAAGTGTTTCATGGGTTCATTTCCCTTTTTGAATTCGCATTCTCAAAGCAGAGTGTTTATATCCTAACGTTAAGATTTCTGTAGTTTTATGTGAATTGTGTTGGGTGAATTGCGAATTGTGAGGGTTGCAAAGACTCATATTGTTAAAGCATCCTACAAAAAGTATTGTTTATGTATATGTGAAAAATCTATAAGTGTTATTTAATCCAATTTGATGGCTGTGGACACGCTAATGATAAATATTGCCATTTAATATAACCATTAATTCAAAATTATGCATGGTGCCACTGTGCTCTTTTAAAAAAATATGTTACATAACAGCACTCTGAACAAGGATTGTTTAAAAAAAAGAGGATAAAGGCTTATGTTACAATATGAATAAATAAGAAAATGAAGTAGGAGACCGCAATTCAATGCATCATTGCCTTGATTAGGTGCCTGGCGGTGTTGAGAAACGCCATCAGGGCCTGTAGAGCCATTAGGCCCAGGTGATTTTTAATGGAAATTCAAAGCACTAAGTGCAAAGAATCGAGAGTGCTCTCCACGAGGCAGCTCTTATCTGGACCCTGTTATTGTGGAAAAAGACAACAAAGCCCTACCACAGCCACTGATCCAGACAAACAGAGCTTTGATGTGCTGCGTAAACCGCGGCAAAGTAGTGCCGCTGTTATTTCTAGGATCGAGAGCCCCCTGAAACCCCGCCAAGCGCGTCGGTCCTGTGTGACCGGGCGCGTTGTGTAATCACGACATGTTTACCGCGCGGCCAGAGAGACCTGCACACAGACGCAGCCAGAAGGGGCAGAGAGAGGTGCAGCAGTTTCTCCTCAGAACACAATGGTCAAGAGTGGCATGTTAATGAGTTGCTGTGAGCCGTTTCCTTTGTACTCAGTATGGAGAATTAAGCGGAAAAGACATGCACGCACAAGAATCTGGAAAATGTGTTTTATTTGATGATAGACAGGGAGTGACATCCAATGGCTGTGAAACCAATACTGCTACTGGAAGCAAGTAGACAAAATAGTGGTCATTAAAATAATCACTATATTTTCCTCTGCACATCTGTTAAAACAGACAGATATTGTCTGCTGATATGAAATGATAAATGCTCATGTATCAAAAACAAGGTTTTTGTCAATAAAAAACTTGTATTGGTACTGTATTGAAAATTCAGTTGCTTATGAAATGTACCAGTATGTATTTTGATATAAAACATTCCCTCCACAAAGGTTCATGCATGCTGAATATTAAATGTTAGGAATTTAATTTTACAAGGAAGATTTCATGAAAAAATTGCAGTTCCATTATGTGCAAAGCTATTTTAAAACAGCATTCATTTTTCCCCTGTTAGCCCACCAACTTGACATTTTTGGCATAATAAATATACTTCATTAATTAAAAAATAGTGGAATTGTGGAAAATGACTCAAAAAAAGAATTAAGCAGCAGTTTTATCGGGATGCATTAAAAAGCTACTTACAACAAAGAAAGGTCACTAAACTCTTCAATAAATTAAAACAATATAATGGATATGGCAGTGATTACAGTTTCTCAAGCTGACCAGACCATTATTGTTAAAACCAGACAGTAAAAAAGCATATTCCACTGCGTCAAAGCACCCAGTATTCAGCAAACTGGCACATCAACAGAGGAACAAGGTGCACTGAATGCCACTACCAGTCTCTCCTTTCACAGAAAGCATGGCTCATAGCGAGAGCTTTCCAGGGTAATGGAACGGTTCCACAGGCTGCTGGGCCAAGTGCGCCGTGGTTTTCCGGTCCCCCTTCACGGGCCCTCATTTGTGATTGACGGATCGCGAGCAACCCCTCCCACCTAGGTCAGGGCCGTGTCCGCGTCCGGGAGGCGGCGGTTGCAGGCCAGGGAGGCAGGTCATGAGAGGGGTCCCGGCAGAACTGAGGCGTGGTTGCCGGGTGGACCTCCCCCCCTCCTCCTGCCCTCTCCCAGAGAGCCCCTCCCCCGATGGGTGCACCTACGGAGAGCACCTTTTCCTCCTCGGCAGGGCCTGGCCGCCGGCCACTCTCAGCTCACTGTACTGCACCTGTGAAAACAAACAGGAGTCCGGTAGGAGGCAGGTAATCCGAGCCCAGCAGAGAGCGCAGTAATGGGTCCCCCGGGGGCAGCTGGTGCAGGGGAGACCGAGGAGGGCTCCCCAGTAATGAATCATTCTCTAAACACAGGAGCAGAGGGGATTAATCACAGCGAGGAAGGATTTCAGGAGTCAGGGGTTCCTCGCCACCGCCTCCTCCAAAGTCAAAATATTAAAAGCAGACTTTCGACTGCCGGGAGGAGCGGCCTGTAAGTGACTTTTAAAGTGCATAATCGCTCGCTGAAAGTTGTGTTCTTCACGAGAAAACTTTTGTACGAACCTAATCAGGGCTGCCGCACACCTCTGACTTGGCTCCGCGAGCCCTCCTGCTTCAGGCTTACAGAGCGCCTGATCTGCCTGATTTCACCTGCAGTTCACTCGCAGTAAAAACAGACCTGATACTTTGACCAGAGAACCATTGCCTCCCCCTGTTTCCGCTAAGTTTTACTCGGTTGCGATTCTCAACTCCAAGCGTTCAGGACAAAGTTTCACACACCACAAATGCTACTACTTTTCATCCAATTACTCCTCCAGAGTGAGGATACAACTAGAATGAAGTAGCACTTCAGCACTGAGTTTGCTGTATAAGAACTGTATACATCCTCCAGTAAGTACCTTTCAATACAGACAATATTTACCAGAAAACATTACAAAACCAGAGCAGTCTCTCAGGTCTCGAAACACCAAAACCTTCACTTGTTAGTTAGTTCAGCAGAACTCTGAATGAAAAAAGTGCGTTTTGAACAATATCTGCCACAAATCTGCGTACCCTTTCCTGTGTTTCTTTCATGCACTACAATTACAGAGTTATGTAGCATTAAGGTGGAAATTCCACACTAATTATTCTAGCCTGATTAAAATGGAGGGAGAGATGGAACAAAGTGACTGGCAGCTGCACCTGAACATGAAGCGTCCTTCAGAACTGGCAGATGCTTCTGATTGTCGGATAGAGAGACGGCTGTCAGAAGCTTATTTTGAGGGTTGCTTTGTAGATCCCATACAGAACCTAATTACCAGCTCTGAGAGAGTTGCGAGTTTGCAGCGGCCAAACAGGAGTCAATTTCAGCTGTTGTTACATCGGTTTATTTGTGCCGTTTGTTCTTTTTTCATTCGGCATCGAGTTTACTAACAGAAGCCCCAATTATGCCATTTGCATGGTATTTAAAGTAGGCCAACACATCTCCAGTACATCTCTAATTTACAGCAGCGACTGTTGAACTACACTGCCATTATAATACACTGTTTCTGCACACCAACACATGTAACATGTAACATGTAACAGACTGCTGTAACACTTAAACATACACACACACATGTTGCAGCCGTGTATTATACACATATGTTTATCTGTGTGTTCACACAAAATGATTCATTGATTGATGGGCTGAGATATTGTTTGTTCAGTTGTAACAAAACTGTCTTTAAATGGAGGGGAATATAAAGAGAAGTACAACGAATTGAGGATTTCTCAAATCCTTAACATGGTGTCCCAGTGGAGAGCATGCATTCATAAGCCCAAGAATACAGACGCTCCGTTTGCCGTCTAGCGCTGCCAGCCTGCCCCACTCAGCCCCGGCACGTTTTCACAAGGGGTTCCTTAGACAACATCGAGGGGAAATTTGGCAACCCATCGCAGGGGGACTGCCGTTCTGAGCCAGTCTGGTGTTGACATGGCCTGAATTCTTCCTCCCAAGAGCTGGGCAGAGCAGCCCCCTCTGTGCCGAGCCACTTCCTGTTCAGGCAGAGCCCGGATCCCCCAGACGGCTACAAAAGAAACGCTCTCCGCACTGGCAGACTCTAAGGGGCACGTGACGTAACTGCAAATGACACACCAGTCGCCGCGGATACGGGCGCCCGCGTGCAGCGCGCGGCGGGAGGGCCGTGCCTCTCCGATTCCCTTGATCGCGTCCCCCTAGCCTGATGTGACAGGGTCTCGGCTGACGGCGAGCGGGGCCAGCTGCCGGGGACGTTGGGTGCCCCGCTCTCTAACGCCGCGCCTTTCATCACGGAGGGGAAAAAAACTGATAATCAGCGACAACAGCGAAACGGAACGGATGGAGATGCGGCCCGGGCAGACCCTGCGCTGTCACCAAGTGACTCAGCTGCAGAATAACCAGGGAGGGCTTTAAAGCAGCGAATCCACCGCTGATCACACAAAGCAAGAGAACACATTTTAATAATGCAAAGACCCCCCCGGGGGTTATCCCCCCCCTTTTTTTTTTTACTGTGTGCGGAATACGACCCTTACCTTTTGAACGTCTGAAGGCACCCTCTTGAGGAAATCAAGTATTTCATTACTGTCAACGGCATATGGATTCCGCAGCTTCTTAGTGAATTTGTTAATGCCTGTAAGAACAGGAGTGCATTCATATATAAAGAGCATCAAGGCAGCATGCAAAGCCAAGATAGTGTTTTTAATACTGAAATGACCTTGTGACCCACTGGCATTCTGAGATCATCCACAGCATGTCTACTGTTATCATTTCAATTTAGCCCAAAGAAATGGAAAAAACAGATGGCAAGATAAATTAAAATGAATAATAACAAGACATTTTGTTAATGCAGTTGTAAAACTTGAAGCATTTTACAAAAATGAATAAGGTGAGAATCGTTATGTAGACAGCTGTACGTTCAGGCCCAGCGATGGACCCTGTGGCACATGCAAGCACCCCTAAAACATTCGACCCATTTCTGCCCAAGAGGCACGTCCAGTCCTGGGTCTGTGAGCAGGAAGCGGAAACCTGTCTCCCAGCCGCCGTCCCAGACTCCCCCGACGCGCCCACGCCGCCCCGCGCGATCAATGCATCTGCCCTCTGTTTAAGTTTTTCCCCCAATTTCCAATATCATTTCCCCCCCCCCACCTCCCCACGGTTCACAAAGCACCCCTGCTTGAGGCTTCCTGCAGCCGCAGACGCGCCCGGCTCCTGCCTCCGCTCCTGACAGCTGAGAGTGAGGCACCCATTCCGCCTGGATGTGTACAGGCAACTTGAAAGCCTCGCCCGCAACTACAGAGCCGGGGGTTAACTGGAGAACGCGGGGCAAAAAATCCAGCGATATTGCTCGTTACCATGTGGATATTGATTGGGTTGGAGGTGCCCGCTCTGCGGTGCAGTAATGTTCTATCTTCATAATGCTGGTGAGAGGCTGGGGGAGGGGCAATTACACCGAAAACCTCTCCCACCTCCACCTGACCCCTGTGATGGCTCACTGCCTCAGTGACGCTACGGCAATTAACAAGAGGACAAGCCCAGATATCTGCCTTAGGATATCTATATCAAATACAGTACATTCCCCCATTTCTGCACTGGTTACCACTACAATACAATATATTATTTTGCAAGCATCTGATATGCAGTTAAAGGGCTCTTCATTTCTTTACCTTTATAATTTATTATTATTACAGGAAACGATATTATTTCAGTAAACTGAATCTAACAGCTATGCCTGATGAAAATAAATCTTGTTTTGTGACTAATACACTTTACAAGCCATAATTTCATTATGTGGCCATGTGTGAGAATGTGAAAATTAATTCAGGGTCATTTTTAAGACCGAGGGAACATGGACATGGACGGTGGTATGTACAGGATCTGTTGAATGGTGCCAATGGCCTCAGTCAGATGTTCACTAAAGCAGACAGAACAAACACCAGGGAGGGGGGAAAAAAAATTGAAAAATTCATAAAAATGTAATGTGAAATCCAGCCAAGATTTTGTGTGCGCTGTAATCCAGCAGGTGTCCGAGATCTCACAAGCCAGCCATGCTGCGGCAGGCAAGATGTGCAAAGCCCTGTATCAGGCCAAGGCAAGGTTTTCATTTTCTCTCTCTCTCTCTCTTTTTTCCCCCTCCAAACTAGACAGAGTGAGAAAAGGCTAGAGAGTAAACACTGACACCGACTGTCGAGAAAGAGAGAGAGACGGGGGGGGAAGAAGGACAGCTATAGAGTAAAATCAATATCCACTGTATGTCGGAGGAGAGGCTGCAAACAGTTCTATCAGCGTTTCATCTCTCCTCCTCCTCCTGCAATCTGTCCACAGCAAACTCTGTAGGAGTTACACAACACTGGCAAGCCTCACAGCGAATGTGTCAGAAGCTCCAGCGATGGCGGGGTGCAAATTAAATAGCAAATGAGCAGCAAAACAATCCTCACCGTTCACCGTGACTTGTTGAATAAATAAGTCTGCCGCACTTACCCCATATTAAAACAATGTAGCGCAGCGGGATGTAGTACGCTACCACTGTAGCCACGACCAGAACCAGACAGGCCAGCGTGGACAGGAATGGCACTGACCAGTTGAATGTGCTGTCAATACAAAGTACAAAACAGTAATAATTATGAAACTGTATTATAACAGTAAAATTATATAAATGGTAAATATAACAGTGTAGTATATTTATATCAGATTTGGAGTAAATCAGTACTTGTTTGATGTGAAGAGGCAAATAAAATGTATGGCTATCTATCTATTTTTTTAAATCTATCTATTTTTTTAAAAAGGAAAAATACAACTAACTCTAAAAGCATACAATATATCTAATAAAGAACTAATGAATAAAGAATGAAAGATCTAAATGTGTCAATATGTACTTATGTATTGCACTTCACATAACAGATAATGTAATTTATGAAATGTACATTTTATGTGGAAATCATAAAGAAGTGCATGTAACTGATATTTTTAAATGGATACCATGCTTACTTTTTAATTCTTTCCCCAAAGCATGCAATCTCTTCAAGAAGGTTCTGAACGGTGACCACGAGTTCTTGGACCATGTGAATTTTTTCGATCAGTCCCCTTTTCTCAGACTCCTGCAAATAAGCAAGGGCTGGTGAGAAAAAAAAATGTTGATTGTCTGCAAAGAGCCGGGCCAAAGGAGTTTTATTCTGGTGCGCTATCAGAAGCGATTCATCTGCTGAATGGCCTTTAATGAGCGCAAACTCTCTGACTGTCTTCAGACCGGCGTTTGAAAATGAGCTGAGGGCTGTCTCCCTCAGATTTACCTGAGAAAAGCCATCATGAGGAGAGCGATAAGATTCCAGCTTTTGTCAGGTTTAGACAATGGTGCGAATATGAGGCACAATCACAGATTAACTGTAGGAGGACAAGCAAAAGGAATGCGAGAAAAAAAAGTATATATAATAAACTACAGTGGCATAGGTATAAAAATGGCCATTGGCAATCAGCCGCTGAGGGTTCACTGTAAAATTAGACAAGGAGAGTACTCAGCCAATATAACCTGAGAGGGCATTCAATCCGCAAGTCTCAACAGAGCAAGTCTGGTCTTGCTCACAATTCTAAGCAATCAGGAAGCAAGCGGCTCCTCCACGCCTGTCCTCGCACCTCTATGAGTGAGAGAACACAAGCACACCTGCCCCATGGCACGAGAGGCAGGGAAAGCAAGAGAGCACGCGGTCTGATGTGTCAGTCGAGGGCACAGACTGCAACCCCCCCGTGTGTACTGGACATGTCACAGTCCCCCTCGTATGTGTGCATACAGTGCAAGTCTGGCATACAGTCCTGTCGTGTTGCTTGTGTTGGGCAATAAAAAGAAAGCAGAAGGATAGAAACTATATTTTTATATATATATATATATATATATATATATATATATATATTCCCCAATACCGGGAATACAATTATTGAATGCAACACAAAACAGCAAACATGTTGCCTTTTCACAGATGCATTACAGGGCTCTGTGCGCTTTTGTCACGCTGACAGGACTCTGCACTTTTTTCAAAAGATAAATGGCTCCTTCGTTTGGGGAAAAAATAGGTTCTCAAGCTAATCCAAAGTCCAAAGAGATGTGATCACATCAAGAAGAGTGGACTGCATCAGGGTAAACAGTGATGGAGGGACTCCTGTGATGCTCTCCAGAGAGGAGAGGAGAGAGGAGAGGAAGGCTGGAGATATCACCCCCGTAATACTGCTTAAAGAGGGCTGAGAATCCTCACATCAAAAGGAGGGAATAATGAAAGGAATGATGAGAGAGGGGGAGAGCGAAAGGCGAGCGGAGGAGAGCTGTCTGATGGTCTTCGTCATTAGGGAGGGCTTGAAGATGTGTATATGTTTGGGGCTAAAAACAGCCCGGGCTCGGCGGTGTGACAGTGGCCAGACGGAGCCCTTTATCGCCGTCTCATCGGACCGGCCCCTGGGAACAGCGCAGAAAATGGCAGAGCCAGCCAACGGGCGGCTAGACTCCTCACGTCAAACGGCCGGGCCCCCCGACACAACAACCACAGGAAGGGAGCAATTCCCACCGTGGCGTGGCCCGCCTCTGCCCCTCGCCCAACCACTCTGTTTACGGCTTACGATGAGATTCAGATCTGCACATTTACTCTGAGAGGCTGGGACTGTTGTGTTATGGGAAGAACTGTCAGCACTAACCCCACTTCCATGAGGTAAAGTGGTATTAACCTCACAGCAAACTGAACGTTTTAGCCCCAATAATAATAAAGCCCGTCATGCGTTTGCAACAACTGTTCTTGAATTATGCTGTAATCATATATGAGCTTAAAGGCAAAGAGCTGTGTTGCAGTGTCAGGTGCTCATAACCTATGCTAATTTCTCCACCATGCTGGCGAGTCGCCATAATGGGGAACATTTGGTTTCGCAGAGCATGCAAGAAGGACTGCTAACAGCCAGCGAAAAATCACCAATCAGCAACACGGCGCTAAAGCAGCTGTTTACTGCAAGCTGTTTCCTGTAGAACCTCCATGACAAAGAAGTGTGGAAAGAGCCATGGAAGACAAAAGACACGATGGCAACGTGGCAACAAGGCCTGACACAGCACTGAGACAAACACCACGGACAGAAACAAGAGAGAGGCAATCTTAGCGGTGAAACTATCAAAGCTAACGACCTTAGCTTTGGCAAAATGATGCGTGTTTACTTGATCATTTCACAGACCTACCATGACAAATGATGGAAGCAGGAATGGAAAAAAACAGTGAAGCCGCTTGGCAGAAATAGTGAGCAGCGAGTTATGTTCTTTATAATAAAGCCACTGAGCAGGCTAGCACCAATATAGCATGCATAGCAAGCTTTTACTGCTCATAGTAATTGTAGCTGCATTCTGAGGTGGTGACACACACTACGACTCCCCGATTTAAACAATCGCAGTACGTCAGCCGCAGCTCCAAACAATTCGGGAGAAATAAATTGGAGCCAGCTTGAATAGTTGAACAGGCACATTCATTTCTGATTTTAAAAACTCATACAGCATGCTCCAGCCTTTACTAAAGGTTCGAGACAAAGCGCACAGGCTGAATAGAGGCCTTAGTTTACATAAGCAGCAGCCACCAGCATGGATGTCTCTGCTCCTTATCCAGTGAGACAGCTTGAAATGTGGCTAAAACAGAGAACGCTCACACACATCTAAAAACCCCGCTGCTAACATCCTGGGAATTTGGCCTCCCTATTTAGCAAAATGAGAGGAAGTCACAGACTATTTAAACTTGTCTAAGGCCCACACCAGAGGGGGGCTGGGGGGGTTGGGGGTGGTTTAGGAGGAGGGGGTGAACCGAATGAGAGAAATGAGCTTAGCGCGGACACATGTACGCGTACGGTAAATTTGTGTCCGAGATTGCTTCAGCGAGATGAAAAAACAACATCCCGCCGCTTTCATGTTAATAAAGACCAAAAGAATACAAGCAGAAGCACGCATCCGCATCTGCATCAGCGAGCTTTCAGGATTATTTCAATTTATCTCCCTTAAACACCTTTGAAGTTCTCCATCTTCCGCGGGCTCTTGCCGCAAATCTTACGATAGTCATTTGATGATCTTAGTCTCTGTGTACTCCTTTTTCTGAGCTCCTTCAAAAATGTTTCATTACCCCCTGAAAAACAAAATACAAAATGGCTCCCTCAGAAGTTAAAGGGACACCTTTTACTGGAGGCAGACAACAAGAATCGCAAATGCCTTCTGATCAGGAAACCTGTGTCAGTTCACATTTCTGTTTCAGATACAAATTGCAAATTGCAACCTTTTAAGGCAGCATAATAGCAAATAGATTTGATCAGCAGTACAAAGGTAAATAAGGAGAGTGCTTTTGGTGGGAATTTGGGGTGTAGTCCCGCATAATCAAATGCAGCATAAAAGCTCATTTAACATTCCTTTCATTTGAGCAAATGGCATCAAATCTGGGTATCTGCTGTAACACAGAGCATGAGGTAGTTTGGTGATTTATTTCATGGGGAGTAGAAAGGCAAAGGCACCTCCATTTTGACATTATTATTCTATTTTTACAAACATCTCAAAAGGGGATATATACTGTATATACAATAATGTATGTGGTGTGTATGTGTGTCGGTGTTGGTGTGCACGTGTCTGTGCATGTGTTAGTGTGTATGTATGTGTGAGCATATATGTATGCATGTGTATGTATGTGTGTATATGTGTGTGTATGTCTGTGTGTGAGTGTGTGAGTGTGTGTGTGTGTGTGTTTGTGTACTGGCAGGGTCTGGAGGATGAGAGAAGCCAGCCCCCAGCCCTAGCCCCTGGGAGACTGGAGTCCCACAGACGATCTGAGAGAGGCAGCATTCCTGGGGAAGTGTCCTGCCAGACGAGGACCAGAGGGAGTGGGAGTCCGCTTTATCTTCTGTTGTCATTAGCCATACAAATCAGGGGATTTTTGCTCTCCTGTATTCTTTTGTGGCAATTAAACACTGTCAGCAGAAGTTTGATAGCTCCAGCCAAAGGGAAGTCACTTTGACAACGTATCATTTGTAAGCAAATTTCCCTTTCTCTGCGGAGGGATTAGGATTCTTAGAGAAGGGATCTGTTCTTCATTACATTTTTTTTCCCTTTTTGTCTTCTCCTAAAGTACATCACCTCCATGCTTGCCACGCTGTCAGAAGCTCCCTCTGATGTGTACCAGTGGTGACCATAACGACCTTTGTTTTCTCGTGTTTTGTTTTTAATTTGAATAAACAGTAGCATGATGAAATAAGGGGAAAAAACTTCCTCAACTTGTCAAATTTAAGAATTATCACTCTTTAAACCCAAAAGCAACAAAAACAAAAGCTTTACAACTTGATCAGCATTCGTGTGTAATTTAAAAGTCACAGTGCGTTTAAATGAGCCACTTTAAATTAGAGCTGACAGACTAAAACAAACACAAGAAACTGGCAATAAAGTACCTGATGGAGGGTGGGGGGTTATGTTTCATGGGAAGGAAAAGACAGAAAAGAAAACAGAAAGTAGTGTTGAGGTTAACAGTACGTGTATGAGTGAAGATCACAAATATGCCAAAAGAAATCTTATTTTATGTACATTTATGCACATTTTTATGAACATTTAGTAACTGGTGTCTACAGACAATTGGACTGGCAATCATAAAAACAAATTTAAATTATTATTAAAATAATAATAAAAAAAACTGTCCTAAAACGGATAATATAATGAGTCAAATACCTGTCCTTAATGGATGTGCAGTACCATCCTGAACAAAGAACAGAAACTTATCCGTGCCATCATCCATTTTGAAGGGATGAAACGCAAAAATAAATAAATAAATAAAAATTGTACTGAAAATTTATGAAAAATATTCATGCCAATCAATCAAAGTTGAAGTGAGCCTGTGAATTTGGCTGGGTAAATAAGCTGCGCACCTCATCTCTTTGTGTGGAACATCTTCCCTTATTATACCGACAGTGAGTAATAATTACCATATCATTGCTTTCCTCCGGACTCTTCCCAGTGCCTTTTCAGCAGTTATTACGGCCGTGCCGCTACTGAGCGTGTGCGCCCGAGTGCACACGCATGTATATCATAACGTTTATTTTATACATGAATTAGCTGCTCGTTGCAGACGTGATTTGGGAGGAGGGCCCATTCTTTTTAAACCATGGGAGCTCCTCGTCACAGTTGAAGGTAGCCCCTGGTCATCACAGCTGAATATATTGAGCACATTATGGATATGAGTCTCGCGCCCAGCCCAGCAAAGGAAAGGTCATTGCTTGGAGGCTTAGAGGCCCTTCCCTGGCTCCCCATATCCCAGAATGCAATAACACAATAGCAGCACCCTGTTAACTCTTTCCTCACCAAACAAAAAATAACAGAATCCAACCAACAGCAGTAATACTAACCCTCTTAAAAATAACTGGGGACACAGAGTTGCCAATCACCCTGAAATTGCAGTTTAACTAGCTGTTTTATAGTATTTAAGGTATGGTATTTAAGTATTGACAATTATGTGGTGATAAATACTATTTCACAATGTACCCTGAGAGAGAACAAAAAGTGATTCGAGGTTTTGTTTCTTGTTTTTCTTGTTTTGATTTTTTTTGTGTGTTTTATTAGATGTTGTTCCTAACTAGAAAAGACATTCATTGAATTTATTCAAATAATTCATTTTAAAACTGAAGACAAATATATTGGAATGGATTTCTTCTTTCATAATCTTTGAAAAAGTAACAATTAGAGCTGCAGTGTATCAAATTTGACATACAACTATGACAATGAAATGTCTGAAATGTAAGTGTTATTGCAACTCATAAAAATAAGAAATAAAAAATTTACCTGAGAATCTTCCTCTTCGTCTTCACCCAGGTCTTCATTATCCTGGAAATACAGTTAGGAATGTAATGCTAGGGAAACCATTCAGGGATCCATTCTGAAAAGCTTATATATAGTTAAAATCATATGTTGTGTATGTATCTCATTAGGAAAGGCCTGTCTCCACAAAAAATGATTCGCACTGATCTCAGACAAAAGCGCTTTGCTCACAAGAACAACTTTAAAGCAGAGCCACTTCAACTCAGAACAAAGTAAATAAACCTCAAATTTGGGCGCCGCTGCCAAAATCACATTACATTACGTCCTCCATGACCCCAGAGAGACACGTGATGTGACATCCCCTACAACAGAGCCACGTTTGCGCCTGACGGAAAGTCAAAGCCGCATCCCCCCACCGCCAGAGACAGAAGATTCAGACTGACCCAGACTTTAACATTGCCCCGAGACCGGATCCGCACCCGTGGCGGGTGACGCGGGGCGTACCGACGGGCGCAGTGCTGCGCGGGAGGGCCCGAGCGCATCTCGGAAACCACGGGCGACGAGGTGGCGCGCGGCACAATGCGGTCCGGGGGCAACGCGGCAGGGCCCACGGCATTAATCTTCACTAACAGGGCCAGACACTCGGTAGGCCCCGACCCGCGTTAGCGTGCGTTTACACGCTGATTAATGTCCTTTCACCAACTTCTTACTACATGCGTGGTAGAGCAGTGTGAGACAGAGCACAGCCCACACCAACAACCGGCGGATGTCACCTCTCTGTTACATTGGTTTATTTAGAAAGTAGGCTGAATGTGATCAATATGCAAGTTACCTCCAACATTGTATCACTTTCTATGGAGTAATATGAGGGGCTGTGGCAAGAGTACTGCACTCTTTAATTGTGCTTAATGGGTTTGCATCCTATTTGGGAACACTACAGCAAGCCATAATACGTCTACTGATACTGTAAGTCACCCTGGGTAAGGGTTGTCTACACATAAAACAATATAATACACGCTTCACTGTGTCATTCATACACTCATACAATCATACACTAACACTGCACAAGGCACCATAGAATGGCTACCAGTACAAAACACCTCTGAATAACATGACTGTGCTGGTCTCTGTGACTTTCGCTTGATGCGATTGTTGCTGTGATACGCAGGTGTGGGGCGGAGCCAGAGGTCCAGGGAGCCTGTCAGTTCCCGGCTGACCCCTTGTGGCACTCACCAGGTCTTGGCTGTGGTTGACCTTCCCAGAGGCAATCTGGACGTAGTTCCAGGCGATGAGGAGGAGGAGGAAAAGGGGCAGCATGAAGAACTCCCAGTGCCACACAGTGACCAGGAAGATCTGCAACAACAGGCGACTGCAGGGTGAGACCAGAAGCCCACAATGGGCCACGCAGCCCTCATCACACTTCTTCAGCTTCTGTTTTTCACACCATCAATATACATTTCCTGACTCCTATCACACACTGTTAACTGCAGACTACAGTGCTCAGTACCATAGGGAAGAAAACAGCTGTCCCAAATCATAGCAATTTGAACATTTAACAGTTCCATGTTTGTGTATTGAGTGCAAAATGCCAAATGGTTCTAATAAGACCTGGACTGGCTCAAACTTCTCCGGACTGAAAGTGCTTTCTCAATTCCCTGTACAACCAGAGATTCCTGGTGTAATCTCTCAAAAATAATTCCTGTGAGAAGGGTGACGGGGACTGGCTGGCTACAGCACGTTTCCAGATCCAATCTGCAGTGATTACACAAAAAAAATGGACAACAATGACCATTTCAGTGGAAACGACGGAATAAACGATAAGGCCAGGCCGGCACAGTCTGCCTGACGCACCACCCGACCCAATCCCCCCCAGCCCGGGACCCGTTTCAGCTGTCTGCCTGTGACTGGGTCCATATGCCAGAGGCAGGAACATTCGTGCCGCTTACCTCCATCACCACGGTGACACTGAGAAAAGCCAAGACCCCCGGCAGAAGTGAGATGAATCACGCCGAATGAATAATCCTTCATAATTTGGTAAAAGGACTGGCACTAAGCGCGGCACACACACACACACACACACACACACTCCCACTGCATTTCACAGCTGTGCATTAATTGGAAGAGAACATTTAAACCCGTTTAGTGAGAACCTAATGAGTCAGGCTCGAGCTGATATGATCTGAGATGGCTGTGATAGCTGTGGAGAATTTCCACTGAGACTGACGGATCTCAGTGCCACGGTTACCATGGAACGGGGAACACAAAAGCCAAACTGTAACCAAAAAAAAATGAAAACGCTTTCAACGGCCTGCTGACAGTTCTATAACACGGGAGGAAGTCAACATGCATTTAATATGCAGCCTAGAGTTTTCTAATATGAAACCATTAATAATTTTACACTTATATGTAAAAGGTATAAAACAGATTACACTGACAGTGTTAAGATTACATACTGAAGGCTCTAAAAATAATTCTTAAGAGTGCTCCAGTGTTTTATGAGAGGACTTTAGTGAGGGGCAGAAAACTGCTAGTGCTGCAAAGCTCTGTTTGAGATGAATCACAGGAGGCTCCTTGTCCTTTTAACACTTTGACACTTGTGCCTACAATAACACTGTGCTCCTGCGCTGCGCACCGGGGGCTTGTTAGGTACAATATGTCTGACTTTAGCCCCAGACAGGGTCGCGACTGTTAGGGCCTTCAGGCCCCAGTCGTGCAACTGTAAACACAAGCTTGTGCGTGTCACATCTGCCAGCGTCCAGGGTTCGAGCTCCAGGGCCCTTCCTACCTTCACCGAACCAGGATCAGTCACACAGTGCCACAGGAGAGAAGAGAGAGCGTACGTGATACGGGAATACCGCTGCCACCTGAGCCCTGAGCTTTCCTGCTCATCCGTAGACATAACTACGGTAAGGATGTTTTTTTTATTCCATGTTGAGTGTTAAAGGCTCAGCTGCAATAGAACAGAGGAAGAAACACTGCACAGTTACAATTATACTGAAATACGATCGGCTATTGGCACCTAGTTAATTGTGGGGAAAAAATACAGAGAAGTATGAATACCCATTATATGCAGAGGTAGTCTCCTCGCGTCTCTTCAGGTGGGAATGACCCGCGTTTGAAGTTTCACCTCCCGTTGCCTGTGAGGTGTGGGGGCGCTCCCCGAGGATGCAACCCTCGCCCCTGTCGGAATTCAGCGCGCTCCTGGACAGGTAGCCTGTCATCTCCAGAGCGCTGCTTTTTTTGTTTTTTGTTTTTTTTTTTTAAAAAAACGTGCCCGAAAAGTGACTGCAGCCCAGCTGGAGTACTGGAATATGCCACAACCCCCCCAACACCACACCACCCCACCCCCCCACCACCACCTCCCCACCTGCCCTCGTGCAAAAGCTGCTACATTAACCACTAAAGTCTAATTGCCTGGTCTCTGTCTTTCCCGCGCGCCTTAACAGAGGGAGGCAATTCATTTCCGCCCAGGGAGCCTGCAGAGGGAATCTGTCACAGGTATTCATAATCGGCCACTAATGCAGATTCCGCTAACCGTGCGTGGCCAGGAGGACAGATAAAAGCACGCGGGGATATAATTTGTTGTGTCTAAATTGTGTGCCTAAATGGGGGCTATAAACTAAAGCTGTCAGAGAACGTGAGGTATTCTCTCCCCGCCCGAGCGGCTCGTCAGTCCGCGTGAGGAGGATTTACATGGTTTTATACGCTAATAAAAAACTGCATGCGCCAACATCTGGGAAAGCCATCGCGTCTCTCCTTTCAGAAGCACGCTCTGTAAAACATGTCAGATATCCCTCATTAATGTGCGCAAGCAAAAAGGTATCCCTCAGCTCGCCGGCTCACATTTTCTGCCAGTCTGTGAAATGGAGACGAGACTAATTCCCCGCTAAATGGTTTATGTTTTATTAGCGGAGAGCAGGAGTGATTAAAGGGGTGGGGGGGGGGGGGTTAGAGTGTGGCCCGTCAGGCTTAAGTGTAAATTTATATCGAAAATAATGCACATTTTAATTAGCCTGAAAGTTGGGCTCTGTTGCAGACATGAAAAATGTACCTGAGTCTTTTATTACTCACAGTAACTGTGGGAACACCCCCCCCCCATATCTCTCAAACACCATTACAGAGATACAATATATACAGGAAAACAGTTTTTTATTGATATAGTTTATTTTTTTTATCTGCATACTTTATAACTATATATTCTACCAATATAGTTGACTTAATAAACAATAAAATTGAAAATAAAAAGGAAAAGGTTGCTTTAAAAAAATCCTGAGATTCCAGGCCTAAAAAGTAATTAACAGTTTTGCAAAATTATGCACAGTAGCATTTCCACAAGTGAGAATGGGATAATTGAACTGGTCTTGATTTGTGGGCAGAGGGAGTGTCTTTAATGTAAGAAGCCTCCCTTGACAAAGCCATTTAGTTGAAAAATGTCCACATAATTATGCATGAGGTGTCAGGGGAAAAATAATGAATGAATTAATAAAACTATTAGCGAACATAGTGAAGTGCGCGGTGGAGATACACTCTCCTTAGCTACCTATAACCGAATGGAGATGAGCCGACCCTGCGAAGAACAGCTCTGTTGACCTGGTTAAGAATAAGCTGACAGAATTGCTTTGCGGCGCTATTAATATGACTGCTAAATGCGTCCCACATGTCTGCAGCAGGTCCCCTCACCTGCGGCGTCCGGCGCCCCGTCATAAACCACGCAGCGCATGAAAGTTTTCACAGACGAACATCAATACGCAAAACTTCTGGCGGCCGCGCGAGTATGGCAGCGTTCTCCGCCCCCTCTCTCCCTGGAGAAGGCGAGGGCACCGGCAGGAAGCAACAAGACACAAGTTTCTGAAATCCTGCAAACTGATTGCATTGTAAGAGGAGAAAAGGACACAAACTCTACTTCTTACTTCTGATGGCCAAACAACAACTTTGTAAGGAGCTTTTCTGTATGCTGGTCTACATGAGTAGATTGCAATGTACGCAGTGCTGATACAGAATGTATTGTATACCAAGACACAAAGTGCCATAAAAGGCCTACGACAATATACAAATAAATACAGTATTTCCAGTTTAAAGTACAAACACTGGGGATTATATAGGCTAGGTGATAGTGTAGTCTACATTCCAGCGTAAGTAAAAGAAATATAGAAGTGGATGCCATATAAACTCGGGGTAGCAAAGGTATCTATGATCCAAACCATCGTAGAAATATCCTGCATAGAACACCCTGCACAGCATACCAGCAAACTGTAAATCCACAGCCCCTTTCTACCCAGAGAGCCATCATGAGCGGTTGTATCCACTTACTAATTTGAAGATATGGCGTATCGTAATATACAGCCACTTTGTTAGTCACGTTTGAGCTCATTTTTGTTGTTTTCACTTCTGATTTTTCCGGCATTAAAAAAAAAAATTCTGAAGCACTGACGCAGAATAAACTCTGTTGTATACTGTGGCAACATGGTACAAAAGCAGGGCCTTCGATATCTGTGGTATCATGTTCTTCCCCATGCAGATCTCCCCAGGCCTTTTGGGAGGGCAGTGTCGGAGATGAGGGCAGGGGAAGGAGTGCCACTTTGATCGGGTCGCTCTCTGCGAACAGAGCTGAACAAGTTTAACAAGGCTGACTCCAGGCCTTCCGAGAGAGAAAAAAATCACAAAACACGAACAACAACAACAAAAATGAAACGCGTCCCGAAAGAGATGGGTTAGACGTTGCATAATCGCGCCGCCGATCTTAATTCGCTTTTCCGGGTGAGATCAAGGGTGGCGGGTTTTACTGCATGATGCTTTTCTCAATTAGGAGTAGCCCAAAATGGGAGCGCGGGGGGGGGGGGGGGGGGGAGGGGTGAATAATAAATGAAAGGGGTCTGGCGGTAGCGGCCTTCCTCCCGCTCCTCAGCCAAGCTTGAAGACAGTGTGCGCGTGAGTGCCAGCGGCGAGGCTAGCCGTGTCACGCTGGCAGGAACATGCTTTAAAGCAGCTGTAAACGCAAAGCAATGAGACATGTAATTTGTGGCGGGCTTGGGCCAGTTAAGGCTTGTGCGGAGACATGTTTTCAGGGGGTGACAGCGGAGGGGGGTTGGCGGGGAAGGGGGGGGGGGGGGGGGGCGGGGGGGTGCAGAGATAAGATTTCTCTGCAGGGCAGGTAGAGTGTGTGGGCAGCCATGCAGCTCTCAGCTCACGCTGAATAAATATTTCACAAACGCTCAGCTCAAATCTCCTCGGCTGGAGGAAAAAAAGAGAGAGGGAGAGAGAGAGAGGGAGAGAGAGAGAGGCTGCACTTGATGGAGAGCAACACAGAGGGAGCAAATCTCACCTCATTCTGAAGCCTCCGCGCTGTACATCAGCTATACCGTCTCAGACCATGAACACACACGCACTCCGCAAATATACGCACACACCGCACCTGCATTTGTAGGTTTTTCTGAAAGCCTACAAAACACATTTGAGCCAACAGTCCAGACTATCCCCTAACATCACATTAATGACAATGGTTACAATGTGCGGTGTGTGTAAGTGTGTCTGTGTGTATTATATGAATATTTTAGAGGAATATCTATTAAGAGGTAAGGACTTCTAATCTGGGAGTCAGAGACAAAATAATGGCCCCGTTCTTTTGTAAAGAGCTGTAAAGAGCTGTAAAAATGGCAGCAGGGGAAATTCCACTCAGTCAAGAATTCATTACAGTCATGTCATTTAAATCAAGTTAAATCATCTAAAAAATAAACTGAGTTGTACCATTAAATTCAATTTATAAATAAAATAGGGGTTATATAAAAAGCTTATTAAGTTTGCCTCTTGGCATGCCTGGTTGAGTTTACCACAGTTCATAAAACATATCTTGCATGGCTTGCTAACAGATGTTCTAGAAAGTGTAGCAACGGAAAAAAAAAACTAAATCTCATCTCGTTACATCAAACATTTCATACACCTCTGCAAGTTACCAGGCACAGCCCCTGAATGAAGAGGCCTTAGTTTTCAGTCTCATTAAGAATACATTCAGAGACACAGAGCACAGTACTCCGCTTGCCGCTGAAGGTCTTGAAAATGGACTACTTAGTTATTGGAAGTGGGTGCTTGGGTTTCTCTTTGGCTGGTAGTGCCGTCTTCCTGAACAGTGAGTGAGGAGACGAGAGACCCAGAAAGACAGGCGGTTTCTCCCAACTACGGTGCGCTTGAGACGTCAGACAGGTCCTGTGGTGCATGTCAGTGGTAGACACACTCGCCCCCCCCCCCCCCCCCCCCCCCCAATCCTGAGGAAGGACTTTAATTTGTCAGGGGGGGTGACACTTGCCACACTGGGGTACGCCCACCTTCGCCCACCAGGGCTGAGCAGGTCGTCGGCCTCCGCTGCCTGGGGAGGGCTGTCCTGTGCAGCGCAGGAGGTGACGAGCGTCCTGGGAGGGACGGTCACAACACTGTGGCTTTAGTCTGCACCCCAAAATTAAGGCCAGCAGGAAAGCGCACACCCCTGAATACAAAAGGGCCCTCCTACTATTAAATCGCATTTGTGCTTCTGCCGTGCTTCACTGCAATTTGCTACCTACTTGCAACTTACTGTACACAGCAAGTGATTCTAAGCTGACACAGAGATATATAAAAGAGTCAAATATTTTTACATAGTAAAGGAAGTGAACATGCATTGTAGAGTGTCTGTGGTGGTTGGATAACTGCAGAAGCAGACTGAAAAAAATCTCCGAATTACAGATTATGCAAAAGCAACTTTCTTGTCAAACTTCTGGTGCACTGTAAGTGTAATGCTGAGACAGCTCTGAGGCTAACAACAAGCAGAAAGAAACTGCCTGTTTGCCCATTGGGAAGTGGAGATACTCCACACCCAGCTACGAAGTCTGTGAAATCTCTGCAAGACAATCTAAGTGGCTCTGGGGGAAATCAGTCACGGACCTTGCAATCGACAATAAACACACAACACCAACAACTCCCTGTTTCAAGCCTGCTTCACTAGTGCTAAAATCCCATTTTAATTATGATTACCGAGCCTGCCTTCAGTGTCATTCACACGACTGTGGCAAGAAGGCCCTTGCCACATTCTCCATAAAATCTTACAGGAAGATCCCACAGCCCGACAGCTCAGAAGGAGACCCCGCAGAACTGCAGAAACACATTCCTTTAAGGCTAGGCAGCAGACCACACCGGATTTGCTAACTTTCAAACCTATAGCAAACAACGGTGACCAAAGGAGATGTATTTTCTCTGAAGCATGTTTTAGAGGTCAGTGTGGTCCGCTTGCAAACCATGCCATTATCCAGCGCAAAAAGTCAATAATAACGATACTAATTATGGGAATATTGATAGCGATATTTATAGCGGGTGTCCTGATATGGCAGTTAACCGGTGGGTGTATGGGTCTGTGTGACCTTTGACCCCCTCACAGGTGGTCTCCGTGAAGCCCTTCTGCCAGCGGTGACCCCGCCCTGATCTCGTCTGCCGAGATGCGATTCTGTCCGCCTGAAAAGCACCGCAGCTGCCAACAGCGTTCGCCGCGGCACTACATCAAACAGCCATCAGATGCCATCTTAACAGTCTGTGATGTGAGGCAATCAGCATTTCACAGGCTGTCAAACGATGTCTGAACCGGCCGCTACCTGGCAACGTCAAAAAGGAAACGGTTAAAAAAAAAAAAAAAGTGCATGTGGGCCCAGCTCCTGACAGCCAAGCTACCTCCAGACTAAAACATTAATTCTACTTAAATACTTAAAGCGCACTAATAACGGCATGGCTCAAAATCCGCTTTCATGTGTAAATGATCTTTTTCTTCCTCTTCGACTTCTTCTTCTTCTTTTTCCAAAATGGAAATTGCGCGATGGACTTCAAAGTGGCAGGTACGAACTGGGTCTTGTACCCGCTGCATTGGAATTCTGCCTGCTCAGATAGAACCGTTCAGCGTGTAATAGGGCATTATCTCACATTTAAAGTTTGTTTTGTGCACAGAATGGGAGATTTCACTTTCGTGAAGGTCCCTTGGCATGCCCCCCAGCCTTCAGCCAGCTCTGAAAACAAGCGCCTGCATTCCTCGCCGGGCCCCTCTTCAGCAGTGCTTTAGCACCATCTACAGGCAGAAGTGCGTAATGTGGAAAAGAACTCTGTTTGACCCCTCCGCAGAGCGGATGCTGATACATACAGTATTCATCTCACTCAGTCAGTGAGAAACGCATTTAAAAGGGCAGTATTTTATTAAGCTTTTAACTGTCACATTCCCCCTCTCGAAAGGAATAATGCAGTTGTCAGACTTTAGAGGCACAAATTCTAGACTCATTACTGTAGTATAAACAAGCAATAAAAAATCTCCACATTTTTTTTGTTTGTATTCTTGTGCACTGATGAGGCGGTTTTGAGGTTTAGCCATAAGTTTTTGAACGTGTGAGAATCGCTCGCTTAACGTTGCCTAATTAGATGGCCCCGTATTTTAACTGCAGAATCGTTTGGTGACACCTTGAAGGGAAACGTCAAACCGCATAGCATCTCCTTTGCTTACTGAGCAGATTATGTAATGAAAAAGTCTACCCCGCAACCCCACATATAATGACTGTGCCAAGAAACTCCTGTCAGAACCAAGGTGACATTCCACAGTATTCCTCCAAATACAATAATGCCTGCAACACGCATTTTCTGCAAAACAAAACAAAATGTCTGGGACATCACTCTTGATTAATTTCAAAATGCCCCAACTTTTTGTGATTAAACTAAAATCTACAGACTTCTCATAAATAGACTGAAAATGATACTTGAAATTTGATGGTGATTTTTGAATAAGGACTTTATTAAATAAGACTGTAGAGAAATATTTCTGAGTAATATTTCACTGTCTGTCAGGAATGTTAACATTGTACAAGTAAATTTGGCACTGAACCATCTCCTGGATTCACAGCTACACCAACTTCTTCGCATCATGTAAAACACACATATACTAATGTTATAGTCATTTAGTGAAATGAAAAATTAAAGCATAAACATTTTGCAAGCATGTGTTGAAAGCCAGCTGGTCCAGAGGGCCACGGGACTGAATCCCCAGGGATGTGGATGCACTGCGGCTGTATCCCTGAACTTTAGATACTTCCTTCACCTACATTCAAGACTTGCTGGTCCAGAGCAGACTATCAGCTACGAAAAGGAATACAATGTTCAGTGACGTGACGTATACTGAAATCTCGCTTCTGCAGCGCTGCAGTTTTTAACCAGCACACCCCGAGATGCAGCAAGCTGCAAAAAAAAAAAAAAAAAAAACAGAGAAGAGGTTCTAATTATACACATCAGAGTGGCGAGCAGAGGCCATCTGTTACTGTGGCTCTGTTACCTTATTACCGAGTGCCTGAGCATGCACTCACAGAGGACAGCCCTGTTTTCATTAACACACACGGTGTCCTGCCGCTTCGGCCAGCTCACTGGACCCAGCCACAGCCCCTCTATGGCCAGGCCGCACCACAGCGTTCACGGCCTTCCGTTTCTGCTTGTTTCAGGTGTAAGGCTTTCCACACAGAAGTTTCATCCTCTCTCTCCCTCTCTCTCTCTCTCTCTCTCTCTCGCTCCGTTTCGTTGCCTCTTTAACGGTGCTACGCCACTCGCAGACTTTCCGGGCCTTTCCGCGCAATTAGGGATCCGAGGCGTCTCGTCTCTTCTGGAGTCCTCGGCGCGCCAGCTGCTGACGAAGACTCCAGCAGGTCTTCGGAGACCGCCTTCGCACCCTCTTCCCCCCCGGCGGCTCTCCGCACACCTCCGACACCTCCGGCTCAGGAAGCGCGCCTCGCGCCGGCAGGAAGCGCATGGGAGCGCCGCCTTACACCTCGGCTCCGAAAATAACTGCCCGCACCCCTGCGCACACTCTGTCCGTCTGTCTGAGCCACACGTCGCGCCGCACAGCCAACAGATCCACAGCGCTGATCTACCTTTACAACACGCAAAGCCTTCCTCATGTAAACAGGTTTTATTTCCTCCATCAACAGCTGGATACCTTTTCTCATTCTCAACGGTGTACATGCTTTTAATGCTCTTTGCACTCAAAGCAGGTATTATATTTAATAATCAGATACCAGTAGTGCACAAGCCCCCCAACTAAAAGTCCCACGGAAGACTCTGTATTTCCGCTTGCAGGCCAGCTTTGTGCAGAAACAGGACTCTCGTCCCAAAGCTGGGTTGGCAGGAGATGAGAGAACGCGCTTTGGTGAAGGGTGTATGCCTGACCTGCTGACTCATGAGCATGTGCTTCGGACTGTTTAATCGTGACCCCTTCTGTTACCCACCCCGGCACAGCAAACCACCATAAGTATATTCATTTCATTGCATTCCTTCTCCCTGATCAAATCCCAGTCAACTTGAATGCTACAGTTGGAAGCGGGCTTAAGACTCATAAACCCCTGCTTGCTTTTTTTCCAAGGCGGCAGTAAAAATTTCAAATTTAATATGCAGATCAGAGGAAGAAGTGGATTTGTTGCCTTTTCTTTTTTTTAAGATGACAGATAGTGTAGCGTTTCTGAAAGAGCCCCTGGGGACAGCCGGCGGACCTAGGGCTTTCTCGCCGCCGTTTTAAGGACTCAGATTAATAAGCCACCGTTATGAAAAACAGAACCATGAAATTAGAGAGGAAAAAAAGTTTTGCAGTATGCCCATCGCCTAAACATCAAAAGACGGAAGCGAGGGAGAGTAAGATTTCCTTTTATTAGCAGAGGGCAAAGAAAAATCCCATTACTCTGAACAATGCTACTCGGTCATTTCTTTCTTTTTTTTTTTTGAAGTGGAGCGCAAGCAGAAACTTGGGTATCTAAAATGAAAAGGGCTAACTCTGAGCCACGCTGTCACCTGCGGAGGATCAAATCACGGGCAGGGCGATAGGGGACGACCCTGCTGGCAAGGGGCACCCTCTTTTTTTCACCTGAGTTCAGCATGTTGGGGTATAAAAGCTAGTAGGTATAAGACACACTACATCTGGCAATGGAGCGCACACACACACACACACACACGCGCGCGCGGACCACTCCTGTCCTTTTTTAGGCCAGTAAAGACTTTCAGTGTTATTACACAGTGGTCACAAGAGCATTGCTGCAAAAAATATAAGAAGGCTGGTGTGGGTCAATCATTTCAGCATACTAGGGCCAACAGAGCTTCTAATAACCAAGACTGCCGCTTGGTAATCTTCAGAGATTCTGCTCAAGCTACTGTGAACACCACCAACTTCAGCAACAAGCAGTCACTTGATACAATAAATTCAAAGCACAGATCCCTCTTCCACCACTTGAGTAGTAAAGGAGAAGTGTGGCTGATTATTTACAACTGGAAATGCACATTGAAGCCCATAAAATAGCTTGTATCTTCTCACACGGACCCTCTCGGGGGAATAGTAACCAGAGAGTGTGTGAAAAGTCGCTGGCTTTTTGTGATTCTCTGAAATGGCACACTAAAGGCATAGCTGGAATGGACTCGGGGATTAGTTTGGACAAAGACACGACATGAAACAGCGAGCCAGCTGTCAGGACCCAGAGAGGGCCAGAGACACGGTGGAGATGCAACGTGATGCTCCGCGCTTCCTCATGGAAACGGGACAGGAAAGGGTTAAAAAGCATGCAACTTTATAATACAGCGCCGGAGAAAAGGAGCCAATCAGCCCAAGGGGTGAAGCAAATTCATTAACAAGGGGAAATTACTTACCAAGAAGGCGATTATGGTCCTCTGCGTGCTCTCCCATTGAAAACAGCTTTTAATGTACTGTAACGTATACAGCACGGCTTTGGTGATTTTCCGAACGCGGTACACGTTCCGTGCTAAGATCTGAAGGGAAGTAATGGGGGAAAGACGGCAGTTAGGAAGATAGCACGGCCGATATAATGTTCGCCCTTCCACATTTACTCGCTTTATTGTGAGTTTTACGAGATACCCAGTTATCATAAAGATAAACGAACTGAAGCAGCACTTTACTGTATATCTGCCATTGTTGCTGGCTCGGAGCTTAATTTCCTTTGGTTGGCGCTGGGGGAATATGCACTTATATGCGCATAACTACATCATATCTCATTTTTAATGTTTGGGACAATACGACTCCTGGGTTCAGCAGTGACAAAACGCCTCAATTTCGGCCCCAGCTGCTCTTCGGTTTCGTGGCGAGGCGGTGAGGACCTGGTGCCTCAGATGAAGGGTCCTGCAGGCTCCATAGAAGGCCTGCCCGTGATAAAGGGGACCTAAAGTTGGGTTCCTATGCTCCTTTATCAGGACACTGAAAAGCTGTATTGGTGTATCTCACCACATGCATCATATCCAGCAGTGGTCATAGGAATGTTTGTGCAAAAAATGTAAATATTCTTAGACCCTGGTCGTTGGATGCAGTGGCATGTGAGATGACTGAAGGAGATCTTGAGAAATGGAATCACTCAAAACCACGTATACCATTCTATATCCAACATGGCAGTGATTATTATGGATACAAACCTTTTTGGAAAACTTGCTGCTTTCCTCCACAAATTTCATCTCTTTCGGTTTGAAGGTTCTTATACTTGCTCTGACCTGAGGGGGATAAGAGCCATTCAGAAGCCAAAAAAAAAAACTATTTGCCATTTTCCTTCAGTGCAGTCAAAACAATGCAATCAAGTCTGCTTCTGCAGTTAAACATCCATAAAGAGCACAACCCAACTAAATTCTGACAACTATACAAAATGGCCGTTACTGAAATCAAAGCACCCCCTTCCTGGTAGATTGGACACTGCATACATAAAGGAAGCCAGGTTCAGAAGCGTCATTTTAGACCCGGCTGAATTCACGGGTGATCCGTGCCAGCGACAGGGAGGCGATGCCGCTCGGCAACAGTCGCCGACTTCTGCGATCTGATTGGTTTATCTGAGGACCATCTGTTCCAGGACGTGGGCTAGGCTGTCAGCGTCTCTCTGACCTGCCTCCATGCCTGCACTGCAGATGGCCGCCTCAGAAACAGCGAGGCAGGCCGGAGCCGCCATCTCTTACACACCTTCAGCGGCTGTCCTAGCTTTACACTCACCGGGTTAAAAATGACTTCCAGCTCCAGCCATATTACGCCTTTGGACGGCCCATGCAGGCCCTCCTTTTTCAACGCGCATGCGATCTGCTGACCGTTATGTGTCTGGAGTATCATGAAAAAAATGGCATGACAAGTGCTGCTGTCTGTAATGGAGCCCATCATTCTGTAATCATTGTGCAATACTGGCAGATTCCTCCTATGATCACAACATAACCTATTTTTAGCATGTTCTCCACAAAGCATAACTCGAGTCCTAAAATTCATTGCTATTCTCACCATTAATGTGTTCATCAAATAACTGTAAAAGCAGCAGTGAGTGTCTTCAAGGAGTACAGCATTAAAAGACATGTAGAAGCGAGTCCACAGTTATCCCCTCACACAATGCAGGCACAGTGATGGTCATAATCTTTACTACAGCAGTATTATGCCATATAAACAGAGTAATAAATCCCCACTTACTGAGAGCAGAGGAATCGCCACTTTCCCCAGAAAGTCTGGAGTTTTATCCCCATCCTCATCAAAGATGGTCACCTCCAGGACATCATGAATATCTTTGATTGGACTGACAAATACAAATTATGCAGTGATTAAAATACAATTACGAACCAAATCTGCAACTCAGGCTCTCCGGTGAGATTCCACATATAAACGACAATTAGATAAGGTGTCATTAGACACTTACTCATAGAATGCATTTGTACAGTAAGTCTTGACTTGAAATATGTCTCTGACTTTAACAATCAGGTTAAGTTGATAGGCAAATGAAGAAAGATTCAGTTCTCTCACTAACAAGGTAAAGACTTTGTTCCACTCTGGGTTCAGAGTTTTGTAGATGGTGTGAGTCTGTAGTCTGTCGTTCCCTAACTCCAGCAAGCAGAAAGGATCACTCTTCCCTGCGAAGATTAAAAACAGACACAGGACGCGTTAAATGGGGAAGCCTTCTAATTTAATGAGCGGCGACCTTGAAAGGGATCGGGGATTCGGTACCGTTCAGATCAGCCGCCATCAGATCCGTAGCCTTGATGACTTTGACTTGGAGGAACCCGATGTCTCTGACATTTTTAAGGGAGTTCTTCAAATGCTGCGGAGAGGGGGAGAGATATCAGAGAAACTGATTTAGGGTCTTTGGAAGTGTCGACCCAAACACAGAGAGAGAGTGTGTGTGTGTGTGTGTGTGTGTGTGAGTGAGTGAGTGTGTGGCAGGATGACTCACGTATCTGTCCAGCATGGCCTCCCTCTCGTTGGGCTCCTCCAGGGGTGGGGCACAGAGGTCAGAGATGGACACCCCGCTGCACGGCAGCATGGTGACCAGAAAGACCACTTTGCCCCTGCCCTGGTCCAGCACACGCGTGTAGAGCTGCCGCTGGTTCACCTGCACCCTGGAGAGGTCCACCTCGCACCTGCACACAGGTGAGCACAACACTATTAAGGACTATAATAAATAGCGCCTGCATCCTGACTCGTCACTGTATGGGACGGCTGTCACTTTATAACTTATAACTCGTAACACATCTTTCCTCACTGCAAGGTCTTCATCTCAATGCTTTTTGTAAGCAGTCTGGGAATATTTTTCTCCATTCTGTCTCACTTGGTGTTTCTCTGGTCTTTTTTTTATTATTATTCCCTCTGGATATAGTGCACTGCAAAGCACTCTCCAACATCGCGTTTGTAAAGATTGCTACCTCAAATAAAAGTTGATAGACTGATTACCTATAATTTACATCACATCACTGCCGAGGGCTGGGCCCATGACAGCAACAGCGGGCAGGTTTTCAGACACAATCAGCGAGAATAGATGTGTCACACCTTCATGGTAGTTCAATAATGCATGCAGTATTGAGAAAGCAAGGGGTCAGCTTCATTCGCTGAATGATTGGCAGCAGAGAGCATTCAGTTCATCGCATTGCGATGTCTATGACAGAAATATGGGAACTCACATTCCCAGACACTCCTCGTATTTTCGGCCTTCCTTGGCCCAAACCTCTACCTCCAGGATGTCTGGTCCGTCTTGGTAGTGGTTGAACTCAAACCTCTCTCTCCACTGCGGGTTGGCCTTTTTGCACAAACCCTGGAAGGACATAATCACAAAGGTGAATGTAAGTGCGAGGGCCACAGGAGCAATGCTGTGTAAAACTGTCCATCTAAGGAGAGTCTACACTGGATCGCAAGACTCAGTACAGAGTAACTGCTCATCAAACTTGCATACAGACAAAACGATCATGTTACAAACAGACCATGCCCATGGCTAGATGAACACTTGGGAGGGATCAGCAGGGGAGGATGACAATGAAGTCTGTATAAGCAAGGCACGCTGGGTATTTGCAAATGAGCGATCGCCGAGGGATCCAAAATGATGACCACAAGATGGAGCACAGTGGTGGTTCTGAGGCACAACTTAATGACAGATATATTACGACCAGATATTCAGCTTCTAAGCTCCTTTCATCATATATCTTGGTGGGTCTCATTGTTCTGTTTCAGGGCACAGTCCTTCAAAAATGTTAATAATGAGCCAGCAAATCAGAGCACTTAGAGTTTCAAAAATGGGAGAGACAGAACAGCTGGATACATGGTCAACATACAGAGTCTCTGTGCTAATGAGCAAACTCTCAGGGACCGTGCATCTGCAGGTGGAGGTGCGGAGCTGAAACAGGACCTTACAGGAGATGGTAGAAGAAAGGGGCATGGTGAGGGCGGAGCCATACGGTACCTTGCTCTTGTATTTCTGATCGCCGAGCCTGAAACGCACAAAGAAGTCCCCCTGGCCGTCGTCAGGGAGGTCCTGCCCCTCCACCAGTGTCACACATACCACACTGCTCCACAGCTGGTTCTTTCTGTGCGTGTCTGCGAGGCGGCGGTTCTGCGGGGCCACGCCCGCCTGGAAAACACACAGGCAGGAAGGGTGAGCGTGAGGGCGGGGCCTCAGTCTCTGTCGGCAGCCTCCCTCACTGTGCTGAAGATGCACTCCAACTCTCTGCTAACCATGCCCCTGTGCTGGTGCATGTTACCACAAGGGCAACCACATCAACGCTCTTTTGAGAAGCAGACATCCACAAGGCTCTGCCCATGCCTCCTTTCCGAGTCCTCTTGAGGCACGAGGAAGCATCAGCGGGGTTTGACGACCGCTTTGGCCCAGAGAGGACAACCGAGAGCAGAGAGAGCAGAATGCTTGTGAGCTTTTACGGGAGAAGCGTCCATTCAGACAAGTGATGGCTCATGGGTGACCGGTGTGACTGCTCTGTCACAGCCTCCAAGAGGATTTCCATGTCACAGAGAGAGGAGAGGAGAGAGCGCAGAGCAGAGCCAGCACTGCCTCAGAGGAGTCAGTCTGTGAAAACGTCCCCCGTAATAACGGCACAGCAATAAGCACCAGGACAGCCGAGGTGACATGAAGCTGCCTGTAATTAAGGGATGGGGCCGTAATATTCTCCCAGCCTCTTTGATTCTGTGCTACTCTGCTCCTCCATGGCGGCTTCAAAAAGCCAGCAATCGCACCCCCCACCACCTCGCCATCTCCACTTCCCGTTAGGTTAGGGAGACGTGGGAGTCCGCTCCGGCGGGGATCAAAGAACATCAGAAAGACTCGCATTAACGTGAAATAAATGATAGCGCCTCTATAAATATCCCGCCCCTTAAAAAAACGAGGGGAAAAACTAGAGGGAGAGGGAGAGAGAGAGAAAGAGAGAGAGGGGGGATCTAATGCCCAGCCAAGCCGTGTCATCCAAAGTGTTTATCTTGGATACGCTTCTATCTTGCCGGCCAATAAAACAGTTCCACTTAGCTGCAAGAGGCCCCTAAAGAGAGTCTATTCTTAGTTCTAAAAGGGGGCCGGGATTGCTTCCATATGGTGGAACAGCATGAGACCAGTGGGATGAGCTCGAACCAGGCCCATTTGGCTGGCACTTCAGCTCCGTCCGTCGACAGCTGCGATATTACATCCCAACATCTGGATTATAGCTAGGGATGCATGGGAATTATCGGCCTCTCATGTCTTTACCATCCCGCTGAAAATATGGCCGAACAGCGGACGGACATCCCCTCTCTCCCACACAGCGCTGCCCAAAAAAACACAGACGCGCATACACAAGCACTTCAAGTCAGAGCATGATGGATATCTCTGGGATCTCTCTATTGTAAATGAGAGAAATATTAATGCGAGGGAAAGGGAGTGGGAAATCCTCTAAAAGCCATGTTTTCTTTCATCCCTAGATGGGTGCTAAAGCAGCTCTCATTTCCTGTTAAACTGTCGAAGGAGAGACGTGGAACATGGCCGGAGTACACACTTCTCACACTGATAAGCTAGGAGCAGTATCCTCTCCTCCAGAGGCTGTACACTATGCCTCTCATTAGCCCGGCGGATAGAGGCTGATCACACACGTCCATTGCTCTGTCCGTCCGTCCTTCCATCTACAGAAAGATTAGACGGAAGCCTCTTTTTGCATTTTCCCTCTATGCAATCAAAAGTGAATTGAAATTCTTGTAGCGCGGTGTCAGGAGACGGCAGAGCCAGATGTATAGACAGGCTGCTTTGCCGTATAATAAACCAGCAGCAAAGATAATGAAAGCAGCGACAGTCCAGAAAAACATTTTCACTGCCTCCTATTCCAGCCTAAATGAATTAAATTTATCGCTTATTGCTTTAAAAAGAGAGAGAGAGAGACAGAGAGAGAGAGATTAAGCAGTATCTGCCATAAACTCAAATATGTCTTTGCTCCTTTTTTGTGCTTAATTAAAATGCAAATAAGACCATATGACACGTTTAGATGGCTGAAATATACTGTTTAAACAGACAGTGCAGTGTGCTGGCAAACAGCAAGCCCAGTCTGCTCTTTAAAACAACTGAAACGCTGAGAGGAAGAAAAAGGCTGATAAACTTCCTTAGGACAGTGCAACTCCTGCATTACAGATGAATATAAGCCTACCCGTTTTTCCCTTTACATACACTAATCATCTACTGCCCCCTTGTGCCGAAATGAAAAGTTACTCTGACCATGTAACAGGTTGTCTATGGCTTTAAAGAGTATTATGCATCACCATTGATCTGTGCCATTTGCATTGTGTCAACATGCTGGTTCACTAGATTATATGAATTCATCTACCAATTCGAACAACAAAATATGTTCCATTTCTTCTACATACAGTATTCCCCATTTTTTCCACAAAAAGACACTTCAGACTAGAATTATTTATGAAAAAATTGTAAATGTATGACTTTCTTATGGTACCCATTGATGTGGTCAACATTAAGACTTATACAAGTGTAGATAGAATAAGGTACATAAGGCTTAGTGCAGTATCGAAGGGTATAGTAAGTACAGTGCAGTATTAAGGGGCAGTATATGTTTAGTAAAACACTAAAAGAGAAGTGTACGATGGACATGTAGGTAGAGGTCATTATTCATAATTGAGCTTTTCTTCTCCCAGTTAACACACAATAGTCTCAGAATGCAGCTGTAACTTTGTAGCAGTGAGATGACACTGCAGCGCAGTGAGACCAGTCTGAATCTGCAAGCTTGCAGCATGGCAGAATGTGCAGAACAATAGAATCTCCGGGATGTTTGGACAAAAGGCCTGTTCAAAAGGTTCCCAGCATTCTGCATGTTGTTTCAAACTGAAAGCCTTCCCATGTGGGAATGTCTGCGATACCAAATCCGCAGTGTCAACCTGAAGAAAGCAGACAATCTGTACTATGTATCAGCTAAAAATCACACTATTATAAACGCTTTCCATGGGTAAGCCGCATAGGCTTGGCAACAACATCCTTCATCTGCCGTCTTACCCTCATGCTCCTCTTTCGTTTCTGTGGCCACTTCTGCTTGGGGACAAGGTGGATGAAAATTGGAAACAAAAACACAAGAAAATCTCAGGTTAAAGCAATGTCATGCATTACTGCTCGGTGTAGAAAATTACAAACACTGTGCTGGTAAACAGGGTTTGCTATGAGGCTTCTTTTAAACTGCAGAGGGAAAGTCATCCTTACCAAATGTCTGCTGCTTTCTCCGTCCCGCAGAGACAAACACGTGTCAATCATTATCACACCCATGTCATCCTCAAGGCTGTTGGGGTCATCCAAACTGAGCATCATCTCACAAGTCCTGCGAAGAGTGACATTTTGTGTGGGCATGAGAGAAATGGAGATTACCAGTGTGCTGCGTAGCTTCCAGTTCTGTACATCATTATTACCATCTTCTAATCAGATTCTAGCCCGGTCCTCATTCACAGCATGCATCAACATGGCTGGCTTACAAGCACTAAGTATATATTTATGTACGGGTTGTGTTATTGTGAAAATGACTGAAAGGGTGACCTTGAAATGGCTGTGTTTTACTTACTTGTCCAGTTCAAGGTCACTCAAGACAAGGCTGCTGGAGCCCATGAAGTCATCCATGGTCAGGTCTCTGTCGTATACCTTCATCAATGCACACACAAAATTACCAGGTTTAATTGTTTCTGGGACCAGGAACTGGGAAAGACCTGCGCCGCTTGAACATTTTTCTCATTTCATCAAGAAATACATGAATATTGGTGGTATTTATAAACACTCATTAGAAAATGCATACTATTAGTCTGCTAGGCCTGGCTTACCTTGATCAGGAGTTTCTGCTCCAGACTGCGCAGAGGTAAGGAGAAAGACTCGTTCCATGATGGGTTGAGGTTTTTGTAGACAACTTTGCTTTTGTAAATAGTCTTCCCATCTAATTTGAATTTGACATAAGGATCACTTGTGCCTACAAAAAAAATAAAACTTATTAATTGCCATAATATACGTAGTCAAATGTAGTGAGTGAAACTGAGTTCTACACAGAAGGGCAGAATCAATATATCATACTGAATGCCACCATGTCACCTGAACACAGTAGCAGATTTAAATCTTATCTTTTTATTAAAGGACCATTTCATTCAATACAACTCCACACTCCCCTCTGTTGGTCAAACAGTGAACTGCTTTTCTTTACTGGCGTGAGAGACTTGTGAAACCACCCTCTGTTTTGACCACAGTGCATTTCCTGAAGACAAGTGAGAGATGCATCTAGATAATTGCGAAAGCGCATAACTTTCCCCTGCCTGAGACGCATGCAGAAACCAAAAGCCCTTGAAACCAAAGGCAACGGGTGCTGATCTCCAAATCCTGTTAAGCGACTACTGCTTGTCTTTTTTTCAGGGTACAGCTTTGTCTCTGCTAGATTGGCTATGAAATAAAAGAAACTAGTCCTTGGTTTATACTGATGCATAAAAAGGGCAAAAAAAAAAAAACTACAGGGAGGCCTGAATCAGATGACAAAGACTCTGTGGGGACCAGCTGTCAGACACATCAGCTCTCCCGCTCAAATAAGCATCTCGGAGAGGTAGGCAGGACCCACACCAGCTCCTCCCAAACAGGCAAACGCTCCAGGCAGCTTGACAGGCAGATAATGTTTGAACTGTTCCGCGCTGACGGGAAGCTCGAGCGTGACTGAAAACAGGAACATCGGAAATTAACAGAGAAAAGGAGGAGAACAAAAAACGGGGAGCGGGGGGTAGCGGGGAGGGGGGTAGCGGGGAGGGGAGGGAGGGGGGCTTTTCACAGCACGTTATGAGCGGGACGGTGTCCGGCTCCGGCATGGTGTTTAATTGTTAGGCAAATACCGCAGATGAGAGAGGCATGTGGGAATTGCATAATGGTGCCATCCTGTCAACAGAAGTAACGTCTCAACTAGCAGGGAGACGGGATTGGACGAGAGGGAGCCAGGCAGGGGAGGGGAAGGCTGAGCCGTCCAATGAGAAATCGGAGAGAAATTAGACACCGTCTGATCTCTGACATGCACCATCTCATTAATGAGAGGAGAGACATTATTATCTGATTGACTTGTTTTACAAGCATTGCAAACATTAAAAGTTAAAATGCAAATATTACCTGGCGGGTAAGAGTAAGCATCTTCCTAGAGATTATTTTTTAAAGCCTGCTTCGGTCTTTAATGAGACCACTTACGGAAATTACTGGAAACCCTTGTAGGAAGAAATAGTTTTTAATCCTATCTGGCTTGCCAGGAGCCACACAGAGAAATTTCAAGAAGTGACCTCAAAGGATGTGATTAAAAATCAGCCCAGTTCTGTTCTATATGGCCACTGTCTTGGGTTTGTTTTAGGAAAACAGTTAGCCAACTTCATCTATATTGATTTGGTCTAAACACAGGCAGGGTCAACTGTTTTCATGTGGTTGGTAAAACATCAGAAATAGCAGCTTCTGTAAGCAGAGAAAATGAACAGTTTCAATTATTCACAATAAACATAACTGCCTGGTCCAACATTGCTTGCTGATTGGCTTTACGTAAAGGAAATAGATCCCATGTTGTAGAACAGGGTCACTTGGCTCTGGTCTTGGAGGGGTGTCATTCTGAAGGGTTTCCAGCCCTGAGAAATCGACCCAGACTGAGAGGAAAGTAAATGATTAGTTGAATCAGACAGTTAAGTATCTATCTGATAAATAAAATTAATAACAAACTTTCTTTATGCAGCACATTTAGGTACAGTTTTGCACATCAAAGTGCACATAGTGGAAACAATTGAATTTAACAAATAATAAAACACAGTAGTTAAAAAACAGTAAAATGAAAAAAAAACAGCATATGAAATGAAAACTGAGAGCAGAGGTCCTCCAGGGTCAGGGATGGATAGCCAGACAACAATTATGAATTCCGATACAAGAATTCGTATAATGAAATGAATGAATTCAACGTATAATGAAAACTGAATTTGAACAGCCTTCTGGCTCCTAAATACATTAGGCTGTCCGTTGCCTTTAATTTGGAGGGCTGGTCTGCTCATTCTATTTCTATAGTGACCGCTGAAATGTGTCAGAGGGTCACTTGCTGCTGATACTGAGTGTGGTTAACACATCCCCATATGAGAGCCTGACGTGACACCACCACAGCTTCCTAAACTACAACTGGTGGAAATTACACCTCTGTGGGATTCTGCACTACGAAGCTTGTGAAGACATAGTGTGCTACTCATTCACACGGTTTTTAAAAAGTGTCCAGAGATTAGAATATGCGCTTTTACTGCAAATCCAGTTTTGCCACAGTTTGCTGCACATTTTCAACAGTGTTTCAGGAGGGCTTAAGAAAGTGGAGGTCCAACAAATAAATGACCTCCAACGTCTTCATACAGTTTTAAGACTTATGTTTCATATTATGACCAGCAGATGGCAGCATTGACCTCTCCATGACAGCTAGGCTTGGGAAGTACAGGCATGCGTCTATATGGAAACAGTTTGAAGAAATTCTGTTGGCAGTTCCATTTGCACAAGCACAATGTTGGTGTCTTTGCACAAATATTACTACAAAACTGCATTATGTTAAATCCCTCAGTATTTACAATTATGAAAGATTATGACTTTGGCCACCAAGGGTGAAGCATGGAATACTGGCAGACTGAAAATGACTGAAAATAAGTACATTCAACGATCTGAGTGTTGTATGAAAAATCCAGGATTTTTGATATCTTTTGAATAATGTGGTAAGTTAAAATACAAATGTAAAAATTAGGGAAAATACATATAAGATTCCAAGGTGCAATGTGACAGGTGAGTAAAGAAAAACAATGTAGACAAATGTAGGATATAACTCTGCCTCTGCACTGCCTAATGGTGGCGCTGAAGGCCTTCATTAAAAAAAGAAAAGCCCAGGTGCTGTGCAAGTGCTGCTGGGATTGCCAGCATACGTCAGTTTGGTCTGATAATCCGCTGATAAGGTCAGATACAAACAGGAAGTCTTTTATGCACTGTAAGAGGAATTCACAACAATCAGCCTCTGATGTTACAGTCATCCTCCATTAATGCAAACACCACATTGTACCAGCATGTGAGTTACTCAAGTGTTAAAGACTAGAAACGTGTGTTAATATTGGCCCAACTATGGGTCTCAAATTCAACTCTGATTGGACAAAGTCAGTCAATATCGAGGTGCCCTGGGAATATCTGGTTAGACCACCTGGTGGCTGCAGACTTTGCAAAAAGCCTGCACATCATCGTTCAAGCAAACATAACATTTAAGGAAACGGGCTGGCAGCCAAATTGCTGTAGGTTTGAACCCCTCCATGTGGAACAGTGCTATCATTACTCTTAAAGGCATTTCACCCCTATTGCTGCAGTACACATCCAGATGCATTATAAGTGAATATAACTTGTATGTCATGAAGGGCATTCTCGAATAACCAAAGAATGAACTCCCAGAGAACTTGATGAGGAGCCTCAGAGAAAATCCTGAACATGGCATTATGCAATTGAGCAAATGGAGTCTGATGCCGAGTCTTATGATGTAATAAACCACACATACCCACTTTGGGTCATGGACATCCGTGAGCCTGAAGGTTCTGAAAATATGGTGATGCAGGTGAAGAGCTTAGGCTAACTAATCAAGACCCTGGTTTGGATGAAAGACCAGAAACCCACGGAACTTCAGTGAACGCCACCGTCATGGAGTCTGATATTCATTCAATCTTCATACACCTCTATAACTCAGGACCAGCTCTGGTTTCAACTGACTCCCAGCGTTTTACTACATAGTGGTGCAATGCAGTGCCTGTGCTGTCCGGTCAGTCAGGTGCGAGAGTAGAAGGTTTTGTTTCCCTTTTCTCAGATGGGCCTGATAAAAGTGCAGCACAGCCTCTTATTTGCATTTATTACTGTGAGCATGATACATGCCACCTCATCTGTTTTTACGAGTGGTTTCTCTTGCATAACCATCTGCATGCCTTTCTTTCACCAAGAACATTTCTTCTCTTTGAAAGATCAGTGCAAAACTGCGTGCCTAATCAATGCTTTCATGTAACGCAGATCAAATCTGAATTTGACATGCAGTTACAGGGCTGCTCTTAGCCTGCACTGTATGAAAACTGCCATCACCGTTTACAGACTGGCGTACTGTGCCAGTTTCATTGTGTCAATTTCAATGGTAGGGCAAAATACTTTTTATTCATATATTTCCATGGGAATAACATTAATATCAAAATATAAGTTATACATATTTATAAATATAGCACATTTTGATTTAGACATTTCTAATTGCACTAGGTTTGAACTAAAAAAACAAACCTGGGTCACTCTATGCCACATATCATAGCTACACATCCAGCAATAACCCCCCAAGAGGTGAATACCCCTGCATACATTCAGAACTAAATGTAAACTGGAACCCCTGTAATCCCAGACAACAGACATTAGACATTACTGCAGAAAATGACAGGTAATAAGTCAAGACGACATCTGACAGTGGTCTTGCTCGAAGTAATGCTACTGTGTTTCTCTGATACTGGTCTTGCTCAAAGTAATGCTACTGTGTTTCTCTGATACTGGTCTTGCTCAAAGTAATGCTACTGTGTTTCTCTGATACTGGTCTTGCTCAAAGTAATGCTACTGTGTTTCTCTGAGAACTGCTGAGTACAGTTTGAAATATCCCCACTCATGCAGGGAACTAGGAGATGAAAACACATTTCATTATGAGTGCAGAGCGCTCTACTAAAACTGCAACAGCAGTGTTCCGGTATGTGGTTGAATATGACAGAGATCCTCTCCAGAGACCAAAACACCTGGATCATGCCCTTACATACTCAAACAAGCATCCCTGCATTTTACATTTCGGCACATGAAGAAAGGTTGCTTTGCAGACAGTCAAGCCGCTACAAGCCTGTCATGTACACACACCTTGGAATAACATCCACGGTGTTGTGCAATAAAAAAAAACTATGGCGTGTCCCATCCATGGGTGTGTCCCCCAAGCATGCTGTGGAATGCCACTGCAGCCCTGAGGGCACCCAGCGCAATACTGTGCTGCAACAGCGTGCCGGTCATCAGCTACTGCGCTCAATATGGCTAATCCAGAACCTTTCATCTGCAGGTGTGAAGAGGTGCCCTTTAGACACACACAAAGGGTGATCCATCACCAGCTGTCAAGCACAACACACACACACACACACACAACCGGTGCTCTGTTCTGGCCCAGTCATATTCAGAATGTGTGGTTTGCAATTGGGTGTGCACACAGTGTTCCCTTAGCACGGGTCATCGATATATTAAGGCAAAACCACAAGGCAGTGGATTTAGATATTACATTGTTACCTGTCATCTGGGGTAAAGAGGAGGAGATTAACTATGTGTTCTTTCAAAAAATGCAACTGACAAATCATGTTTTGCCACTTGTTCTCTCAGTCATAGAAAAAGATGAGAATTTACTCACAAGCTGCAAGTGGGTAGTACAAACACAGCGGGTGGGAAAAGTTCTACTGAAACATATTTAACATGCCTTTAAGCAGATTATCCTCAGATACAGTACTGATTACAAGCACATTCCACTGACTTGAAAATGGGAAAACTGGAGTAAAGAATGTGCAAGCATGCAATTTTAGACAAAAAGCAAGAATTAAAATGCAATGAAAGAGATACGGTTGTCTTTGTAATTTTGTGTAGACTAATCTCTGAATTGATGCATTTCTTTTCTAGGGTCTATGGCAAGGGTAGGGTATCTAGTCTAATACTTCAGTATAGACCAAGAATCGGGGATAATGGGTTTGCTGCAGCGAATGCATCTTGTGCCAGCCATTAGGATGCTCCACCCGTAATCACTGTAGAAATGCCTGAGGATGTTGTGCAGAATTGTGTGGTCACAGCAGAGCTCGATGAAACTGGGGCATCTCAACATCACTTAACCGCATTTGCCATGTCTAAGTTGTCCCACAGCCCACACCCCAACTACAAAAAGGAACACAACTCAAACTCTCACTCTGCAAAAACTCCCCACTTGCTGTTCATGATCTTTTAACCTCATCAATGTGCAAACTGATAATACTGCTTTAGGAAAAACCTGTAAAGCCGCAATAAACTGCTTCTGATAACGCTCACGACACTAAAATAAATTGAGGAAAACCATGAGTTAGCATTAGCTAACTCCATTAGCATTCCATTAGCACCTATGGACAACAAAGCCAAACTGAACAGAAGGCTGTTGTATACTAAGAGAAGAGTGTACCAAGAAAGGCTGGTGTTGTCATTAAAACAATTTTACCTCAACTTTAGGTGCAGTCAAAGCTATTAATATAATTTCTATTAGTCATATAGGAATACAAAAGCATTGCTATATACAGTACAAATGGCATGCCAATTCAAGCCAGATAACTATCTCTTCTCTCCTGTGAACTATCTGCATACTCAGATCTGCATCTGAGATATGATTGGCAGCATTTGTTTAAAAATGTCTGAAGGATGCACGTCCAGGATACTGTGGTTTTCACAGAGAAACATTAAGCCACACCCAAATTCAGTCTCTCTGCCCATCGGTTAAAAGGCACATTAAGAGGTGATTCTTTGGGGGAAGAAATTCCAGTAATAGGCTTTGGTTTCACTTTCATTTTTTTCATTTATAAACCATCATTTCAAAAGTGAAGAGGAAAGTCCCAGGGAAAAAAATGAAATCAGTTTATAAATATTGCAACTGGATGCCCATATTACATGAGATTGGAGTTAACTCCAGAGACGCTGTTTGCAGAGAGTACCCTGGAGTGCCGTGTGAGGGGCAAAGCGGCCTGCTTACCGCAGCGATCTCTGATCACCAGGTTGCGTCCCTCTTTCAGCGTGACGGTGAGGAGATAGAAGCTTCTCTGAGAGACAGAGCTGGGCGACTCCCCTCCCCGCTCGGGGGCCTGCGGGCACACACAGGGGCAGCAGAACAGTGAGGGACACGGGTGGCTCTACATTTTCCACTAATCTCACCATCATTCTTTCTCCATTCATCCCCTCGTTAATGCTGCTTCCTTCCCTCAACCCAGTGTCTGCAAGTTAGTGTAGGTCTTATCTGTACATGCAATGTAATAGAAAGGCTTTTTTGGTTCTTATAGGCTTGTTGCTTGTCTGTTGATCAATTGACAGATAACAGATTGTAATACGGCTTTATTTTATTGCTGTACACATTTCTTGTAAATAGCTGCATAATCAGTGACACAATGCTCTATAATGCCTGTCTTATCATAATCCTTAATATTTATTCACATCTCAAATGCCACTGCTCATCCCACATACAGCATTTACAGTTGCACCCTTTTGGTGAAACTGTAAGTGGTGACCACTACATCTCGCGCTGCCCACAGATATATGTAACGTCACCCTGTGTACATTCTCTAAAACGATTTTTTACATATCTACATTATTACATTACGGCCTTTTACATATCGGTCTGGTTTCACATCAGTCACAGTGAGGCTCCACTGTAAGGCCGAGAGCTGGTAACATTAGAGCAGGACCCTTCATTTGCCTTCTCTGGCAATGGCTCATTATTAATGAACAGCACTGGAAATGACCCAAGGCCAGGTTATTTTCTGGACACACCCAGTACATAAAAATAAAAATGTTCTTAGTAGTTCCTGCAAAACACTTTCTCTGAGTTTTATTTTAACTAGTCTAGGTGATGCCTATAAAGCTGTTGTGCCCTAGAGTCTATCCCCCCCATCCTCTCTGCATTGTGTAATATGGCACAGGGCTCAATCAGGAAACACCTCACTGTGAATGGTACTCACATTGCTCTCCTGCATGTCCTGGACTGAGAGGGTATCCATGTCATTACAGTCCCCATACTGGCATGGAAACAAAACACACTTCATTAGTTCATGCTGTGAGAAATGGCGGGAAATGTACAGTTCAGCTCAGATGACTGAAGGCTACATGGCAGTGCCACTGATGTTCCTCCATATTCACCCCTGTTTTCAGGCTATGAAACAGCAAAGACAGCTGTGGCTCAAAATGAAGACATCACATTAAATTCTTGCTTGGGACAATGTCAGCAACACAGGCAAAATAAATGAAAAACATCGACGAATCAGTTAATCCACCAAAAGAGGGCAAGTTGGGTCATCACCTTAATAATCACTAAAATAAATCAGCCATTATTTTTACCTGTTTGCTTCTTTTGCATGGTGCCCAACAGCTCTCTCTGTTCTTAGCAAAAAATTCCATTCCTGTGAGGCTGGATGCTAATCCACAGGATGGAAGATAAGGAGCTAAAGAATGTACCCACTTACATCAAGAGCCAACTACTACCAACGACTGTTTTTCCAGACAATGGAAATTTTTAATTGATTATTAGCTGTTTTGTCTATTTTCTATGCTCAGTTTTCCTAAACAAAGACAGAACCATAATTTCATTCAACACAAATACACAATCAAGCCATCAGCATTCTGAATACAGATAGATAATCACAGTGTAGGTTCAGCAGATTTCGCGTACATTTCCGCACGACATATTAACTGCACATTAATGTCCTTAAAGGAGATGTTACACAGACATCAAAGTGGGATTCCACAGGACTGTTTATCCAAACCATTGAATAATCTGCCTCTGTACTGTCACTCAATGGTTTGAGGGAGATGATCTCATTCACTGTGAGAGCACTGGTTTCATTCAATCAACTTATGGTTGTATTTTTGCATTTAAACAGTGGAAATCATCCAAGCCTATAAATAAATCATTACATATACTCCAGTGCATCACAGATGTTGTGTATCTAAATTCCCAAAGGAAGTATTGTGATATACAGTGTATGCGCAATCACACTTTGCTTACATTCAGTAATTACATTTAGGAATATTAATAAATTAAACTATAAATTCAGGCACATATTGCATAAGCTATTTATAATTTGAGGGAGGATTTTCTGCTGGCTGTGGAAACACTTCATTAAAGGATTATCGCATGTTTACTGAGTACATTACCATGAAAACTCTAAATAAAGACATGTTTGACCAAATGAACATTCTTCTCCTGTTAAGCCTATGCTTGTATGCACATTGGTTTAACCAAAGAGTCATCTGAGTAAACACTAACTTCGCCCTTGCAAAAGTCCATGGCTTGTTTAGTGCCATGGTCACCAATCACAGTTTATCAGCAAGGTTCATGGGGTAAATTTGCAAGGCCTACCAACCTGCCTCAGTTTAGACATAGCAGCCTTGAACACTGCTTCCCCTGCAATCCGCAAACTACTGTAGAGGCATCACACAGACATAACGCACTCCAGCTGTCACACAACCACTGTGTTAACCAACAGCTATTTCAAAGCAAACACTTTTCACTATGGGTTTGTTTAAAGACAGCAATCCTGAACCTCAGTGTGTAAGTATCTACGGACAAAAAATCCAACTGAAAAAAAAGAAACTTGACGGACAAGATTTAAGCAATTTTCATATTTTCAGCCAATGCTGTCCAAGAAGTTTACCATGGACTGGTTGGTGGTCACCCACATGCTGATGCTACGTGTGTATGAAGAATCAGCCACTTAAAGGATTCTAAATTCTACTGTAATATACATTTGAGGATACCACATGCCTAGCATGCCATCCTGAAACACATTTCACCTTGAACACTTCCATGATGAACGTAGAGCAAAGGGCCTGAGATGAACACAGGACAAAGCGCTTTGGGGATGTGGATATCAGTTGGCCTGGAAACAAGTGGACGCAGATGCGGTTTCTCTGGAGGGACGTGCTCAGGGAGATCACCTAAGCATCTGCAATAGCGTCCACCTGTGCTCAGTAAACAGGGAGGACAATGCTAGCACAATGCCCCAATGCTACAAGCCCCTGGGTCTCTGGTTCCTGTTTATCCCCTTTACAGGATCGAATGTCACGACCAAAGGCAGCGCTTCCTCCACCTGGGCATCAGTGCTTTGACCACCGAAAACAAAACCAATACGTGTAAACTAATCTGTACACACGAGGTCCATTTAGCTTTACAAACTGAGACGCACCCTACCATGAAACTCACACCGAAAAAGCTTCCATGACACAAGCCGTGCTCAAGATGACAAGGCAAAGACAAATAGGGTATGTCTGGCATATGCTGTGCTGGGACTGCAGTGCCACTGTTTCTGCACCTGCTGAGCTCACAAGCGCATTTTCAATGAAAACAGCTACCAGGAGCCGGTACTGAAAAGGCACCACCAGCGGCTCCGCGACAAAATTAACCCCAGGGAAAATGTTTGGTTGGACATAACATGCGGCTTTCCCTGCGTGTAAGGCCCATGGACTTGATATGAGCCTGGTTCATGCAACTGAAGTGTTTGCCTCAATTACACTTACAAACATAATTTCTTTAAAAAGTACGTTATTGGTTCAGTATATTTATATTGGCCATTTGAGAGAACAGCCCATGTTAATGTTTAGAAAACAGATCCCAAGACAAGGTTCACCTGGGCCATTTATGACAGCCACTTTCACAGCACTGTGTCCATACCAGACACAAGGGGAGTCCCTCAGTCTAATCAATGTGCAGAGGGTCTCCACCATAGCAGAGACTAGACACAAATCAAACCAAGCCAGGCAATCCTATGAACGGGAGAACATCACTTGGTGACAGCAAGAATTATAATGCGGTGCAACTTCACTTTCTTCTTTTTTTCTTTTTTTAAACCCAGCAAAAAAATGCTCCTTGCTGTGAAAGGCATGAAGAAGGGTGTGACAATACCCATCTTTGTCAGTAGACACTAAGGGGTGAAAATAGTCAGTTTTGATAGAGATTATGGCCCTGCTCTAAACAGAGTGAACAAACAGCATTGTTAAGCCTGTCATATGTCTGTCACACACAGGACCTGTATTACAGTATTTCATGTCAGAATTAGCTCCAGCGTTCAGTGTTCTTCACTTCAGTGCCTTTCAAACCTACAATCTTACATTTTGCTCACATTAAGTAACGGCTCTGAAAAATAACAGGCTGCAGGGCTTGAGTTGGACTGCCATGCTGCCTGCAGCTCTCTCTGTTCTAATCAAGCTGGACAGAGAGATCCTTCAACAGGGGCAACGACCGGCGATTATCTTTCAGACAAGCTAAAACAAATTTGACGAGCGCAACTCTCCTTTACGTGTAATCTGCTAGAGGAAGGGCCGTAACCAAGAGCGAGAGGCTTTCCTGTGTGCTGTAATGTTAAGTGATGTGGCACAATGCATAATACTCCAACAAAATATGTAAGTGTAGAAAGTATAAGTAATGAAAGGCATTTTCCACTAGAACTGAAGCCATTTTAAAAATGCCTACATTTACACAATGAAAAAATTGTTTAGCAAAGCTTTAGTAAGTATTCATGTCAGTGGCAAATAGTTAGGAAATTATTGGTAATTGCCACTCCCTACATGCACCAAGTCAATGACCACTATAACTAGTTCTATAAATGTATAATGTAAATTTTCCACAGTGCCTAATTTAGAATCTTAAGTCTGAAGGTGACAACTCTGGCAGTGCCCCAAGTTGATGCTATTGAGTCTGTTAAGCTTTTAATGAATGCATAGGCAGCATTAATAACTTAATTAAATAACTTAACTCACTAAACAAACCGTACTGCTATTAACACTTACCGTCAATGAAAAGGGAAAATGAAATGTCTGGACCACGTGCATGACAGAAATCAATGTTTCATATGAATAGGAAAAGCTAGCCGAACAGTTCTGACCTCACTCGTGCTCTCCGACATGTCCAGAGCCCGGGCATCCCAGACTGGCAGACCAGGGCGTTCGGCGGTGTCCGGACTCTCCCCTCTCTCTGCTCCCCCCGAACAAGGCGTCACATGCAGAGTGGGGGTGTCCTCCGAGGGGGTGCTGCTCACAGACCCCAGAGAGGTGCTGTCGGCGACGTCCGGGGCGGGCACGCTCAGCCGGTCCACTGAGCCAGTGCCATACACCGGGGCGTCGGGGCCCGGCATCCGGGGGCCGGCGGACATGCGCGCCTGCACGGGCGCGGGGGCGGCCTCCCGCTGCACACGCCTCATGTCAGGAACGGACACGCTCAGCCTGTGGTCCAGCACCCCCTTCTTCCGCACCTCCGGCTTGTCAGGGCTCTTCTTGGCCTTCCTCATGTTGTCTAACAAGGGCTTGGCCCTCTGTCGCAGGTTTCCCCACACCGTGGTCTTTTTGGCCTCCATAGTGGGGGGAGGGGGTGAGGGAGTCGCCCAAAGCCTCACAAGCGCGACCTTCACTGCCAACTGCAAGGGACAAGTGCAAAAAAAGCGTTAAGTTCTAGAAACGTCGTATTACCTGGTAGGCCAATGTTTTATTCAGTATTAAAGTTACAGTTTTCATTGTCATTACTTGCAGCTGAAATATCAACAGCAAAACACTAATCTCTCTGACAAATGAATGAAAAGTATTCTTTCATAGGATTTTATACCCATCTGTAATCAAGAAACAAATGATAGCATTACTTCTTCTCCACAACAGTAAAATGACACCTTTATTTTTATTTTCAACATGTGATAGAAACATGGTCACTTATTACTATACTAACAGTACTAACTACTGTATTTACACACATTTAAACTGGAAATGTAATGTTTTAGAGAAAAAGACACACTTGTCATTGTCAAAATGACAAGGTTTCCAGGGGGATGTCAGTAAATGCACTACAAGTTTTATATATTCATATATTACAAGGAGGAAAATGGTAGATACATGTTATTTTCATTTAACGTCCCATGGTCTGGCACTGCAGTGAAAAAGACTGACTCGGTTAGTAGTCAGACTCATTCAGTGTCACATCATTCTGCTGTACCAATGGGGATATTCAGCAGGCAGCTCTTATGAAAAGCTCAGCAGCACTGAGACGATCCAAGATCTGAATGGCAGCAGCAAAGACCTCATTTAGCATGATGTGAGGTAGACATTACAAATTCAAGGTAAAATCGATCAAACTGTCTTTCTACACAGAGGAACATGCAAAATGTAGCACAAATCACTTAATTGTCTTAATTAAAACAAATAGGCACATGTTTCTTTTGTCCTTCATTACAAAGGAAGGCTCAGTTGTTTCAAAAGACTGACACTGGCATAGGTTTGAGTATAATGTACTTGGCTAGGCAGCAGCTCTGTGTGCTATTTTATTCTTTCATTTACTTCACATTTACAAAATTCACCTGTCTTGTCTTGCCTCTGCGCCTCATACTTGTCACCATTTCTGTAATTAAAAATCCTCCAACACAGAATAATCACCATAGCAGGCAAATTATTATGAAGCCCCTTTCTCTGTAAGCGCCAGAGAGTGACTGACAGAATGAGCCTGACAGCTATATTAGAAGCTCCGTGGAAACGGTGAGACTGCTTCCCCTCGTCTCCCCCGCTGATGTTCCTTTATTGCCGTTCGATTGTATTTAGATGAAGTTCTCCTGTGTTTCGCAACTGGCGCGCTGTCTTTGGCATCGACTTCCTCGGCCTTAATTCATTCACAGCAAAAGGCTCCCTCAACAAACGCCTCTGTGACATGTTCTTCTATTCACATGTACAGTAATTGTAAGTAATTATGGTTCATTTCAATGGAAGACGCACACGCCAGTTTTTGTAAATATATTTGTTTGTTTTACTCCATTTCTGTTGCAATGTTTATGGAATTTACATCACTTGAAGATTTACATTACTTGAAAGTAATGTCAGTGTCAACACAGTGACAACACTATTTTTCATGTTACAGATGAAACTTTAAATAAAGTTTATGTTTTAAACAAAACATGTCTTTAGTATCCTGTATATGGCATGTTTTTGATAACTATTTAGAGTTAATTCCACAATAAAATCGCACTCACAAAAGCTTTGTACCAATAAAGACGAAGACCTGAATTTTTCTGATTTTTTGGACAGAGCACCCGACTGAGGACAACCACCTCCTCCGTAAGGCCATACCGGTTACTGCTTCTTCATGTCCTACCTGTTCATGAGCTAGAAGGGTGACGATATGCTGCAAGTGCCAAGAGACGCTATTAGACCTGGGGAGCGAGGCATGATCTGGCCTGTCACACATCTGTTACTGTACTGCTATCAGCGCACGTCTAAAACTCCTTCTCACCAATGACGCGAGCATTTGAAATGTCTTCCAGCGTGTGGGAAAAGAACAATCAGAGAACATTCTAAGAATGTATCCTAGAATCCAAAATTCACAGTGATACGACGATTATAAGAACCATGTTTCTCTGTCCAGGAAACTAGTTTACCCTGGAACTACCTTAACTCAGCAAGTCAGCATTGATCATTCAATGGTGCTATCAACACAGCAAACAAAAAATACTAGCAAGGAATAAAACTGTTGAAACAGACATATGTTTAAAGTGCCTCCAAAACCAATTTGTGGAAAACAGAAAGAAATCTAAGTGCCCTTATTTATAAGAAAATGTTTGTGTGAAGGTGAAAATGAGGCTTTTCGCCCTGATTAATTCCTATGAGAGTGGATTAATTAAAATGTGTAGGATCCTAGCACTCCTGCATGCACCGACTTGCTGGGATCTCAAACGCTCCTTACAGTCTCAGTACTCACACTTGAATCAGTGATCCACAATCCAGTACTAAAATTACTCTGCAAAGACAGGCAATATCCCCCTTCCTAAGATAATATAAAGCCCAACTCATATAATCTAATATTATAGCCATATATAACTACACTGTAAGTCAATTAACTCATAAAACTGAGACCGTTTTTTTGGATGGACAAAACTGCAGTGCCTTAATACAATGCTGACCTGCAATTGTCCTGTCTGTCAGCTCAAGGACCATTTACTTGGTGATTCTCAGCCAGGAAAATAACACACACATTAGTCACATATCATGTGAGTATATTAGTATGTTCCACGAAAACGGTACAGTACTACCATTATAACTGTTAAACTCATCCACAGATTAAGAATTATTCCCACAATAACTGCAACATGAAGTAATAAAATGATTACATGAAAAAAAAATGTTACAAAGAGGCAGTGAGATGTACAATGTCAGGATGTAAACGTGTGGCAGGATGAGGAAGAACACCGTGTGAGAAACACATGTAGCGAGTGTGCGTGAGGACAGAGTGACAGGACACAGCGGGGTCTATGCAGAGGTGGTCTGTCAGTCATGGCAGGAGCGCACGGCAACGCAGACGGACGATCTGACCGAACAGAGAGGGCAGGAGAGAACCGCGTACGGCGAGATTACAGCGCGGTAATCCCGCCGCAGAGCGGGCCTCGTTTCCACGCCACCGTCCGCGTGCCGCGCCCTCCACCCGGCCCGCATCTGCTCGCTGCATGCCCCGCTGCCGCGGCGAAAATACAATTTCAAAATGCATTAAGGCTGTAAGCCTCTTACGGGTTTAAATATTGTTTATCCATACCTCGCAGTGACTCCATCACAATTAGGCCAATGATTTTGAGGACGAATACGGACTCGGACTGGGATCCAGCAAACGGACAAGCAAACCAGCGTCTGATGCAAACAGGGATTTAAAAACGTCCTTCGTTTTTTTTTTCCCTTTCCTTTTTGTTAATTTAAAGGTTCTTTGGGACATAAAAAGTCACTTCTGAAAACTTTCTCTCTCCAGCTAAATGGTATTTTTGATGAATTAACAAATTTAAAGCCATTAGGTAAATAATGTATGGAATAATGTGTGTGGAATATGGAGTAACATAAACCAGCAGTAGCCCTTGAAGCTAGGAGCATATGCAGGGAAGAAAGTGCATTCCGCTATGAGTCATGACATATGCACACAGAGAGTCCTTAAACCCTTCCTCTTATTTAAATATTGAAGCATATCTTTGGTACCAAGGATGTGGCAAACGCTTAACCCAGGAGTTCAGTGCACTCCATTTTGCGTAGCTTGTCCTGAATATGAGGAATCGGATTAAGCCTGACTAAAATATTTGAAATAAATAAAAGAGGTTGTGCTTGATGGAACAGAGGTGGGAGGGGGAAACAGCTAAGGTCATGACCCTGTCCTTGAAGCGGCCAGTTGGAGCTCTCTGTGTCTCGATAAGCTTTCACAATGGACACCAGTCTCCCTTCGCCTGGACTGCACAACCGAGGTGGACAAGTAACCCGATGAGATGTAAAATCCAAAGGCTTTAATCACCAAAGGACTCACAGAGAATATGACCTCTGTCTAAGACCAGTATTAACATAAATATTAATGTTATTATTGATGTTAACACATGAATTTTTCCAGAGAAAGGTACAGAGCACTGAACCCCATACATGCAAACAGAGAAAGTGTGTATATTTAATGCCGTACCGGGATGTGCTTCCTGTGTGGACTTTTTAGAAAGAGCACTGCAAACAACAGGTAAAAGGGACAAGCGTAGTGTGTCCTTCACTGGAAATGCACAGGGTGTGTTTCACACTTCAGCCACAATGATATTGAAACTGAAGCCACTAATAACGGTTGGCCAGATTGTTTTTGTCATGCATGTCACCTTTACCGTGACAATTCACACTACACAAATCCAGTGTCACAGTTTAAAAATTGATCCTGGACAGTAATTAGAGTTCATACGAAAATAGCCACACGCTGTCTTCTCTGGTATTCATTTTAGTAGTGGAAATCTCTGAGAAATAGACTACAAATTCTAGACTTGAATGGAAACCCGCATCCTTACACATCAGTCATTAAGAGGTGACCTATCTCCTTTAGAAACAGGTGACTTGGGGTGATGTGGAAAACAGACTGGGTGCTAGATCTCCAAGACCAGTGCTGTAGGGTATCAAGTCATTGCAGATTTCACCTGTCACTCTGCATGCGGCTCTGCACCTCGACCAGTGAGGTTCACCAAATGAAATTTGGTGAAAATGTTTTTAAATCAGAAGGGGCAGGGGCCAGAGCCATGCCCCGTTAGACTTATTCCACCAGTGCGATGCTCATCACCCATTTGGAGGCTATACGATTATGTTTGTTTTATTCCTTTCAGTTTATTTGCATCTTAGATTAAAATTCACAGCCTATTACAAAAACAACTTTGTTCGCTTTGCATTGAGCAAACAGCAGCACTCATGGTGATTCCCAAGTACTCACCACATCTGAACAGAACGCCAGTGTTCACACTGGTTCAACTACATGGTGCTCCGTAAGCATTTGACTCTGAGCCTGTCTTCCCCCCATCATAATTGACATCAAATTATGAAAGGATCCCCCATCCCCCCTCCTGACAAACAGGTAAAAGGAGGACAAGAGGCTGGGTGTGGGCTGATTTTGGGACAGGTGGCCTGTCACTTACATAGCAATTGCTCCCAGGGATACACACTGTACTGTGCAGTCAAAACCACAGCCCGCTAATCCAGTGACAACGCGCTGGGCACCGGCCAGCATTCAACCCCCAGCTGGCAGAGAGCAACTACCACCAGCCCCCATCTGTAGAGGGGAGCCGCAGAGCCAAATAAGCTGTCCCGGGACGGCTAGCATCCTGGGGAAATATAGCAGATCTCCGAAAAAGCCAGGAATCTCTTTATTTTACATGACTTAGCATACCCTTACCTGGGGCCACTCACTTTGTTTACATCTTTACATAATGTCCATTTGAGCAGCTGCATATGTCACTGTTGTAATTCAGGTTTAGTACCTTACCCAAGGGACCAGCAGCAGTGCCCCGCCTGGGAACTATGCCCGTAACCACTGGATTAGAACCCATAACCTATGGATTATAAATTCAGCATTTTATACTCAGCAAGTCCAATAAACGTGATTCAAAACTCACCGCAGATGCAGAGTTTTATACCCCGCAGACTCAGCAAGCTGGATCTCCACTACAGGTGAAGTTTGTGTGCTTTGCTTAAGCCTGCAACAGTAGTGCTGCGCTCCATCCAGAACAGACACCGAAGAAGTCGGGGTCCACAATGCAGTGTTATAACCCCTGCGCCACACGCCCCTCCGAACACAACAGGCGACTCACGTGGGAGACACCAGTGCCGTACGTCACGGGCTGGGACGCGTCCTCCACAAACACGCGCGTACTCTGATGCAAGATCCAGCCAGCCTTGCTGTGAATGGCAAGGCCGAGCCCCTTTTGTGAAGCAGGTGTTTGCTTTGCCTTCAGCGTCTCTGGCTCGACGCAGACAGGCGACTCTGTCCGCACGCAGACTGACATTGGGAATTTCTTTCAAGGAGATCACCTGCTTTTTATATAACACAACACTGCTAAGCGTGCTCTGAGAAAACAATAGTCACTCTGTCATCAAAAGAAAAAAACAGATAATACAAAACTGAAACGTGCCATGTGTTTGAAAGGAAGCCTACCATGGTAGTTTTCCATGGTGAGAGTGTACACTGCTACCACCACACCCTTGGCTAAGAAAACCTCTCAGGATGAAAAGTCAGGATGTTCACACATGCTGGTGGTAAGTCTCCAGAGAACGAATGTGCCAACAGCTACAACCTACCCCTCTTGGCACTCTCAAGCACTACCTTATTCACAAAATGTTCTTCATTGGATATTATGCAAGACAGTCGTTAAAAGCGTGACATCTTGATGTCAGACGTTTTGCTACTAAACGTCACTTACAGGTTCAACGATGGGAACATAAACCAGGTTTTAAATCTACACAATCTGAAGCACATGCACTGAATGATGGTCACATGTTTGCCTTTTTTTGGTAACTTGGTACTTGTGTAGCGAGGAATGAATAGCCCCGGGTAGAAGCAGAACACATCGCACATGATTATTTACAGGAGTCAAAACCAAACAAAAAAAAAACAAGAAATAGAATGAGCTAGTGTCTTGTGCTTGCGCAACCTAGGAATGTAACGGGCTGTAAAAATATCAAGTCAGGTGACAAAACATTCAATAAACCGTTTGTTACATGCAAGGACACTAGCTAATGATTAATTTGACCCGTTTTAGGCTATCAAAAGTAGGCTGTGGTTGCATACTAAGTTCTACAGAACTACAGGAAACCACGATAAACTCTCGACTCAATCGTGAAAATCACAGTGGCAATACACGAGGCAGCTGTATCTCTGAAATATTAAGCCTTCACTAAACTCTCCAAACTACGTTTAACTCTCAGAGTACTCAACATTAGCCTTACATTGGTACATTACATAAAACAGTCAGTGTGCTGTGATGTTATTGAGCCCCTTTCAAAAAGAGGGGTTTCTTCGGCCCAAACGGGGAAACAGAAAATAGAAACGCACTTGTCGCTTACTCCATCACCCGAAAAATTAAAGGTGAACAAATGTTACTGGACATCGGAAATTTGTGTTGACAAAATGAAGTTTATCTCCAGGTTTGCATGCGATAGAAGCTCTGTAGAAGCTCTTTACGACTGTAGTCATAAACTCAACAGGTAAATCTCCAAGTGGCACACCTGGAGCGAAGACCACAGAGCGCAACGCATACACCTGAAGAGTTTCTGCCACTTGTGCATTCAAAACAAACATTTCGTTCACAGAATTACCTGTTTTCCGCTGGCAGAGGCATTCTCAAGTTTCCTTAGTCCGATACAAATGATGATGGGGGAAAGAGTTTTAATCAATCGTACAGCGCAACATCTACGAGCATCGCGGCTGTTCAAACTGACTTCCTCGTCAACTTGTGGGGTGAATATGGTTAAAGGGGAGGGGCTCGGGCAGAACAGGTTTGTGCCGATGTAAAATGTGGCATGTTCTTGAAAGCGTATCCACGTTTGGGTTATGCTTTTGTGGCATTACGAATGAAATGCATGTACTCTTTATATATCTATATAGTTATATAGATGTATAGATATATAAATAATTATAGATACCATCAACAGAGTGGAAAAAAAATATCTGTGGGCCTCTCATTTCGAGATGAATAGAAATACCGTAGGGGAAGGCAATAATGCCCTCACGAGGTTTCAGTGAAAACAGGAAAGATAAAAGGTAGGATATGGAGGAATGAAAAAAAAACAGAAAGTCTAGTCAACCACAGTGAAATCGGGTGTAATTTAGGTTCCTCATTCTGAAATACGGACCTGTTTTTCAGCATTTTATAAGCTACTGCTGTTGGATAATAGAATACCTTTGGCTAATGGACCTGAAAGAGTTTTCTAATACTTCATGGGACCAGATTTATCACGGAGCACCATATTCAACGCAATACTTGTAACTGTAATAAAGCATCTGCCATCCAGTGTTCTCTTGGTAAAGGATGTGATGATGGTTAAATGTTCGGTCCAATAGCATCAGCGCTTTTTACACGCATAGCTTGCACTTGCTGTTTTATGGGGTTTTTTCTATTTCCATAAAATAAAACAGATAATTGTGCAGTTTTATTACCCCAACTCCTTGTCCTCTTTTGCAACAGTTGGATGTACCAATATACGCAATATAGAGATGCAGTGGGTAAAATGCGCTGGTCATTGCAACAAAAACCTAGCACTCAACAGATCGCCCACTTCCGTCTTCCATGATAATACCAGCCCATATAATCGCACCATTTCTTCTTTGTCCCAATGCAATCATTTTAAGAAGTTTCAAATTTATTCAGAACATCTTCACATCCCCCTTCACAAATGGATACAGATGTAGAGGGGTAGTCGAGTGTTCTGTGCTCCACCTACTGGCAGCAGATGTAACAACATCCTGAACAGCGAGCCTGAAACAGTAGGCCAGTGACCATTTTACATGTTTAAATTACAGCACTGCTGTTTGAGTGCCGTTTAAAAAGACAGTAATTTTGTGGAAGTAATTCTTTTATCTGGTCGCATCTAGTTCAAGTTGTGTGTACGTATGATAAGAAGAAAGTCACAGCAATGTGAGAATGATGTAACGGTTTTCTATGGTCACTCACATGAATAACTTCTTTTTTACATTGTTTTTGCTTGTTTGTTTTTACCAGATAGATTTATTTTTAGAAGTCTAAATGTTCACAATCCTCGTAAAATGTGTGTATGCTGTATCATTTAATAGCTTAAAATCAAAACAAAACGGTTGATATTGCACGACCATTTAGTCATAATGAATAGTAGACATTAATAACAATGCCAGATTGTAAATTGTAATAAGGACATTTGTGAATTTCACTGGGTGTAGATGTTTTCGTTATCGGTTCAGTTTCTAGGGAAACCCTTTGAGCATTGTAGTTTGCCGCCACCTGCTGGCGAAATTAAATGAACGAGACAAAAAATGCAACCAAGGGAAAATAGCGTCAATAGAGTTATGATCCCGTCAACATTATTTCTGAAGATGTGTTAATGAAACCAGTGTTGTATGTTGGTTTATGGCTCACAAAAAGACACTTGTTAAATGTTGTTATCTCACGTTGTTTGATGCTGTAGACTGCCATCCCCTGCAGCCATGTCTAAAAGGAGAGTGAGTTTCTTTGGAAATAACATTGGTGGCTATTCCATCAGACTGAATTGGCTGATAAAATACCCATCTTAATTGATATGACATCATCAAGCTGAATAGACCAATCAGCACTTGCATTTATGAACAGGTTTTAGGCCTCACACTGAGCTGCACCTCCAAGCTGGGTGAAGCAGCTGCTTGTCTGACTTTATCTGCCAGATAAATGTCATCTGCCTACGAGATAGATGTTAGGTGGCAAATGTCTGGTACAAACCTGTCTGTAGCCTCTTCGGTTCCTCATTTGCCTCATTTGTTACACAACTGCATTCAAAATTATGCAGCATGTATATTCCACAAACAAAAAACAAGACTTCTGTATGGTCCTCTAAAGATTTAAAATGGAAATTGGAAAATGGAAAAAGCGAACATTCACCATATTCTATCAAGCACCTACATACCGTTGCATATTTTAAAATGTATTTGAAGTTCAGTGAAGCTCTCCAGTGAATACAGTGTACACACTACCCTAACTCACGTCACCCACAATGATCAAACAGTCTGTCCAAGCAGACTGCATCCAGACCATGTGCGCAGGGGTGCAGAGTCAAAATGCACATCCCCTTTAACTGTGGTACATCTTAATGTTGGTGCAACGGGTGAGGGCTGTGGTGAGTGATGTCTGCACACAGCCAGTAAGTTGCACAGGAGACTCCGCCTCCGTGGGGGGTTTCTCAACATTGCTGAGTAGGTGTGTGGGGTGTCACAGACTTAACAGAGCTGCGTGTAATTCTGAAACTCAGAGCCAGCTACCCCTGACGTGACCAAAAACCACTTCAGCGTCAGTTATGTTTAATTTTTTTTTCCAATTATGGAAGCCAAAAATGTAGCACCATGTCAGTTCTCCAGTTCTCCTGTACCCTTCACAATGTAGTGGCCTCTGGTCACAATGTGGTACAATTGCATCAGTGTGTCATAAGTACTATTGTTAACATTTTAACAGTGCTTTTCCCCATTTCTATGATTTACTCTTAGTTGCTCCTAAGACATGTATATGTATATAATGAAAATGACTTGTAGAAAGCACATTCATTGGCCTGAAAAAGCTGAATGGATCCAGTTGCATTTTTTTTCTGATGCTTTCTGATGATTTTTCTCTTTTGCTTAATGGGCATTCTGTACATTGACATTGGCTGTGTGTGTGGCTGTGTATCTGTGCACTTTTTGTCTTAAAGAATGAGGAGAGCCTAAAGTACACAGTAAAAGCCAATATCTTTACTTGTGAAGGCAGAATACAAATTTGTACAACAATCTCTAGCATATTTGTCATTCGATAAAAAGTTCACTATAATATTTATTGAATAATGAAGATAAAACAACACATTCAGGGAAATAAAACGCAGATTAACTTAAAATTCTCTCTTGATTTCTGAAACATCTCGTTTCATCCGTGGCAACAAAGTCCAGCTTGTGTGCCAAACGGTTTGAGCCCCCAAACCGCAAACAGCTTCTCGAGTGAACTATTAACTACAAACAATTACCAAATACATAGTTCTGTTTATAAAAGCCATGAAGCAAAGCAGTGAACTCTTGCACAGCAAAGTGAAGAAGTTTTCTACAAAGGTTTTTTTTTTTAGTTTTGTTTTGTTTCTGTGTATCCCTTTCACATTCAAACAAATTTGTCCATGTCCGATTTTCTGAAACAGCACAAAACCCCAGAAGAGTATACAGGCCTACATATTTGCATTATATTTACTATATATTTCTTGTGTGCACACGGTATAGTATGAACAACACGGGGGTATGGTGGAGGACGGAGGCTTTACTGATCTATAGGATGATTTCATTGGTTAAATCTGGGATGGAGTGGCATCCAAATATTAGCATGAGGTCAACTTGTCCTGAAACGATAATACCAGCAATTCTTTGGAACAAGGCATTTTACTGTACAACTAACAAGAGGAAAATAAGCTAATTCCCTGATTCCAAATTGAAATATTTATCCAGTTTGCCACTTTTTTATCAACACTTTCTCCATGAAATATTTAATTATTGCTTTTTTTGCTAGTTGGTAAAATGAAATGATTTGTGATCACACATTTATCAGAAATATCTGTAACAAAGTTGCAAAGACAATGTGCCAGATTATTTTAATCACAAATGGGGGTGAGAGATAAATGAACTTGTCACTCTCTGAACTATCTGCTGGTATGATCGCGGTGTAAATGTTACTTGCAACAGTTAATCAGAAGGGTCATATTTGCAGCATACATAAATATGGTGTGTGAAGTTACCTGCGTGTGTGTGTGCAGAATATCGACCTTCCATAAACCCTGCTCATCAAACCAAGTGACTGGACTGAGGTTAGTGTTAATTCGACTAGCAGTGCAATGGCTATCCTTGTGTCCTCCTCTGAACCACATCAGCAACAGCCGGGTAAACTCTTAAGGGCCAAGGGGTCATAACAGTCTTGTTCTCAATTTCTAAGGAACTGGGTTCTCTATTTTAAAGCCTAGTCGATCCAGGTTGAAGAGTGATGCAATGACTCTCCTGATTGTGTTCACCAGGAACCTCTCTTTCTCTCTCTGTGACACCACAGAGGAGCTGTCAATGGCTAGGCTGGAGACTGCATAGATTGTTATCAGCTATGGTCAGCTGCAGTGGGGTGATGGCAGCGAGTGAGTGGGGTTGCAGTGTGTTGTGCAATGCCCACAACATGGTTTAGGAAACAAAGAAACAGACAGCAAATGCGGGGTGGGCTTTTTGTGCAACGAAATTCACGCAGGTCTACAAGCACAAACCAGCACTGACATAACGTAAGGTCCGCTCATGTTCTTGAGAATTTTTCTACTTTAACCCGCTGAATTCCCTGACTTTTTGCCACTGAATGGAGAGAGCGATATGATCCAAACAAAGAACACATGTGCAGACACGACAGATTTAAAGCACAGCACATTTCCCCTTGGTTTTGGCAGGGTCTGATATTATATACACAAAGCCAAACGCTGTGGAGTAGAGTAGGAAAAATGTTCTTTCCAGTGCCCAGCAGTCTAACGCTTCCTGCCGGCAATGTCTGTGCTGTAAAAGTTTTAACATTCTCTACTGTCCAAGGAGCACAGCAGACACAAATATATCCAGTTTTGAAAACTGGAAGCCTCTCAAGTTTTATAAGTGTAGAGAAACAGGGTTAAATTTATGCTACATAATCACAACTTTACTGAGACAGTGAACATTTGTGTACATAAGCTTTTTTTCTCTTTTTTCGGCAGTCATTTTATCTGACAGTTAATTGCGTGCATATCAACGTGATGGATAACGTATTGAACAGAAAGGTCGACTCAGAAGAGTGTTTTGCTGGGGTCGTCAATATTGGCTATAAATTCCATTGGACTGAGGTATAAGATCCATCGATCTGATTGGGTCTATGTGTGTAAGGGTGCCTTTCATTGGACATGAGTACAATTCAAATGAGATGTGGCCTCTGGTTTTAGAACAGGCAGTGTATTCAGCAGTTGCGGGCTAAACCTTCATACAAGCGTTGTAAGACAGAATTCCTCAGGTTTACCTGGAGCCACAGATTTCCCAAAGCATTACAGTTCTCTGTTACAGAAAGATACAGTGAAGCTTAACCTTACAGCACCGCTATAACGATTTCTTAAGGACAGACATTCACCACCATTAAAGGGAGGACGACCCAGACACTATCCTCTGAAAAACTAACGATAATTATTTCATTTTGAAGAAAGTACAGCATATTTAACAAAATAGTAGATATTGACCAGTGAATACTCTACTTAATAAGGACTTCGCCTTGTAAACTTGGCGGTAATCCACAAAAATATACTTTGTTTCTTAAATCTGGTGAAGGTACAATACATACGTACTTACACCAAAGGTGGTATATATTAAAGTTGCTATTTACAAAACAAAAAAAGATAAGTTTGGCTCAAATTTAAATTTACAAACAGAACAGCAAGTGTTCATGGCTTTAGTTACTGTTTCAACGTCTTGCTTGCATGTCATTTTATTGTTCTGTAATAAAGCAAAAATAAAATCAAATTAAAATGAAACATATTTACGAAGAAACAAAAACCCATATCTTCAAAATAAAATGAATCAACATACAACTTTGGCTTCTAATAAAATGATTTGTTTAAACTGGGTCAAGGGCCTTTGCTTTTCCATCGTTGACAGTTCAAATGAGCGAAAGGTTTGTCGATAAAAAATATATGTGACAAATATCTCACCTAGTCTCAACACACAGGCTATGGATACATCTTCAGTACAGAATAACTCTCAATAATATCTCCAATTATAAATTAATAGACATTTCATTCTATTTTTTTTACTTCTTCAAATTAATATTTAATTTTATATAATTATATTTTTAAATTCTGCTCATTTCATGTTTGGGGCCAATTCTTTCACCCACCACAGATACCATTCAATGTCTGCATTGCCCATGTAAAAGACAGCGTGTCCTCTGAGTGGACACTGCCACCCTTCCCTCCTTGTGTTCCTCTTCCTCTTCCTCTTCCTCCTCCTCCTCTACTTGGAAGAGCAGAAGAGTCAAGCTCCCCCCTCTGCTTATAGTATTGCTCATTACTGTAGTAATTCTAAGATAATTTCTGATTCAAAAAAGAAAATGTGATAACTTAACAATCTGTGCTTTTAAAAAAATCAATGTTCCAGGCAGGGAGGGCCCACCATTTCATTTGTGAACCCCACACTGGGCAGAGTCAGCAAGTAACCTCGTCCAGAGGGTAACCCTTTACTTCCTGTGTTTGAAATTTGCGAACGACAGTAAAAAAAAAAAAGTAAGTGCGGGACTGAACCTGTGACTACATTAATCTATGTTTTTGTTTTTTTGTATATTTTTTCTTTTAAACATTGGACTGTTGCAAACTTTGACAAATTTGCCTTGAGTACCTCATGACATTTGTTTGAATACATAATTCAGATCTATTACTTTGCTTTCTTTTTTTAAATGTGTGAAATGTACTTAATTTAGATTAATTTAGGCTTTTTTTAATCTTCATCTGCCATTCTGCTACTTACATAATGAAATAAAGTTAAATAATAATAATATAATAACAATAACAATAGAATAAAAAGGAGACCTGAACTCTCCCACCCCACCCATCCCGTGTCACCCCTCTCAGAAACCAGACTAGCGTGTGACAGGTGGTCGTCCCCCCCCCGCACCCGGGCGGCTCTATGTGACCCAGGTGTCCATGCGCATGCGCTTTACGGAGGGGCTCTCGCGGCCCTCGCCCCCCGCCGGGGGCCGCCCCAGGCCGAGCGGGGAGTGGAAGTCGGCACGGTGGTCCTCGCGGTCGCTGCCGTCGTATGAGCTGCAGGAGGAGCTGAGGCTGTCCACAGGCGAGCGACCCACGTCCTGCCGGCCGGACGGCGGGGGCTGCGCCAGGAAGCCGGAGGGCGTCACCCGCTCGCGGGGTGGCGAGATGGGCTCCGACTTGATGTTGATGTTCTGGTTGGTGTTGATGGAGAGGTTGGAGCCCTGAGGTAAGTGACCACCGCCCCTGAGGAGAAGGGAAGAGGGAAGAGGTACTCAGGACCCAGGCGTTACATTCAAATTTACATTTATTCATTCGGCCAAAGTAACTTACAAGTGAGGCAGAGAACAACACAAGCAAAGGTCATACAACGAGTTACAATATTAGACGTACTGCATGACCAAGATTCAATAGTTGGCCAGACAAGGTCAAGCTAGCTGGTAGAGACACAAGTGCATTAACAATTAAGTTTGAAGTTTTTATTATTTTTTTAAGGGATTTTAGGACATAAGAAATTGCTTTAGGTGGTAGTGATTCAGGTGATCAGGTGAGTGTGTAAGAGCTGGGTTTTCAGATGTTTCTTAAAAATAGTGAGGGATTTGGCAGAATGGATGAAGTGTGGAAGGTCATTCCACCATCGGGGCGACAACGGCAGATAAAGTCCCACCCTTCGGTAGCAGAGTGTAGTGTTTAGGACGGCGCTGTAGCACTGCTTATCGTGTTGGAAACGGGAGGGTGTTGAACTGGCTGCATCCCCTGAGGTGGGGCGGTTAGCAGGGGGAGTTACTCACACCAACGAGCTGAGGGCAGCCTGCCCCAGCTGGTGCTGTTGCCATGCCGACATGGAGCCCAGAGGGAGGCCCCCCGGAGAGTTGAAGCCCTGCAGGCTGGACAGCTCGGCGCTACTCAGGGAGTAATCTGAAAAACAGCACCCAGCAGAGCACACGGTCACACCGGCCCTGTCCTCCCATCACCTCACATCAGCAGCACAGACCCTGCGCTGTAGCGGGAGGGAGGGGACGCACTCACCGGTGTTGTAGGCAGTGGGCATGGCTGAGTAGACCAGGCCTTGGGGCGGCAGGCTGGGCGTAGTGACAGACACCACCGGGGTGGCCAGCGGCTGGGAGGACTGCGAGCTGCTTATCCTTTGGGTGTTCTGTGAAGCAGAGCACAGAGTCAGCGAAGCATCCCACACTACATTAGTCAAACAGTACAGCACTGAAATGCTGGCCACCGTTTCCCACAGCACGAAGCTTGTGTGAAGCACTGTGGTGCGTGATGTATATGTGTTGTGTGCCATAGGCTGTATTATGTGTCATGCAGTTTGCGTGTGTGTACGTGTGTGTGTGTGTGTGACGTGTATGTGTCCTGTGATGCACTATATTGTGTTTTGTAGTGCAGTTGTGCAGTATCTTGTCTCTTGTGTCATCTGCAACGTTACATGTTGTGGGATTTTTTACACAGTGGGCTACATGCCGTATGCACTTTGTGCAACAGAACAAATGCACTTTATTTCCCTGCTCTGGGTAAAGGGCTAATATTATAGTGAAATGTGTTAACAGCAACATTAAGTAGCAGTTACCTGAAAATACCCCCTGAGCATGTCATTCATTACACAGAAAGATGGAGCTACTTAAGAATGAATATATTTAGACATTTCAGAGCTGCAAAGTTAAGTGCAGCTGACATTATTTATGAAGAATCTAAGCTTGTTGTTGTTCAGCTGTTTCTCACTGAGTGGATGTCTTGACCTTTGGTTAGATTGAATGCTTTATGCAGCTCAAGTACAGTCTGTTTAGTAACCTTGATCTGTGAGAGAATCAAACCACTAGTGAAAAAAAGCTGATGCAATAATTTTTGGTGCAGTTCTCTTCTCCACCACTGACTGGCGCTGTAGCTTCATGAGAGGAAGCCCTTCCTTCCTGTTTTAGTAGAGCTTTTTTCCACAACTGAAGGGACAAAGGTAGAAATGAGAGCAAAACAAATCCAACAACATGCCAGTATATGGATCCTTTTTTTTTTCCAGTTAAACCATTATCTTATGTGAAGGATGTGTCCATTAAAATGTCGCCATTCAATGGCAAAGTGATGTGCTTAGCGAAGGGATTTGAAAACAGACAGAATAATCTCAATGCAGAGATTAGAGCTGGATATTAAATATATCATGTAATATGGATTGTTTAAATCCAGTCTGCTCACTCATATGGCTGAATAAGGACACCTCCTGTTTGGCTTTCCAGCAGACAATGGAAGGATATTTTGCAGAGATAGCCTCTAAACTAAAGCACGCTACCCCTTCGGTGCTAAATGCTCATTGTTAGATCAAAGGAACAAAGAGACTTCTGAGGAGCCCTGGGAATCAACACTCTCCTTCTGGAGCAACTTATCAAGGTTTTGAGAGAGAAAACAAGGAAAACACAGCGCAGATGGGAGCCATGCAAAGCATCTGACAGTCGTGACCTTTCCGAAACGCCGCGTTTTACTCTCTGCCAAAACACCATCATTCACAAAGCAGAGCGATTCCTTAAATCACAAATCGTATGCAAAGGGGCGGGGGGTGTGTGTAACGGAGTGCCTGCTAAGCAGAGCTGACCGCGGTAGCGGCCCACATGCAAAGGGGACGGTCACAGGAACACGGTCAGTCAAAGGTTAGACACGGGCACGACCATGCAGGACCACAGTGCGAGCATTGAACCAGGTTCACCCACAAGGAATACACTGTCAATTGAAATATGGTAACAGATAGGAGAGGGGATCTGGAAACTAGGCCTGCATAATTTCTGTGATGCACGTTTTGACAAGAACAAAAAAAAAAGAAAAAACACGAAAAAAAGACTGCTACATTAAGTATCAGTGACAAGTTAGACTTTTTTTCCTCAAAGTTCTGTTTTCTAAAATCAGGCACTTGACTGTAGTGAAGCCATCTGTTTCACTATAAGTAAGACGCACTCAACACCTTCCTCTCTGTCTCTATCACTCTGAGGTGTCTGCAGAACACGCAGATCTCAGTCTTACCAAACGTGACTCTGAGACAGATTTTATTTAGCTTCTGATATGACTGATGTTCCATATATGCCTCTCAGCAGAGAGTAGTGTTTGCCCTGCACAACAGGAGTAAAGCACCAGCAAACTCAGTCTTCCTCACAGTCATAGACAAGACACACAAACACACACACACACACACACACACACACACACACACACACACAGGCACGCATACGCCCCCCTGTGGTTTGAGACTCTGTAACCAGGTGACATCATCCAGGCCAGCATTTCTCTGTGCATGACATAATCCAGAATGAAGTCATCCACTTCATTAAAAAAATAAATGAAATTAAACTTTTACTGATCGTTTCTGAGGAACTTGGCGTGTGATACACAATGTGGTTAAATACAAAGTGACACATGCTGTACAGTGTAAATACTGTCTGTGGAATAGATCTGTCTTTCTTTGCAGCGGGACTTCACACCAGGGGAATGATTTTGCACTTTACGTGCATGTCTACATATATGGAAAGCCTGGGCTTTCTGCATCTAGATGATTTTACCCTCTAAACTGTACCCTGTTCCCTTTAATTACTGATACATCACCAACAAAGGTGCTCCTTGAGAATGCCCAGTTGCAATATGACTGCTCCTGCAGAAGGTCTCCATGGGATTAAGTGAACAGAAGTCAGTGGAGGCTCTTTGGGCACACTGACTTCAACAAGCCTGTAAACAGATAATTTGCTCTGAACAATCCAAAATGAAAGTGAAAAGTCCAGCTGCACAGGCCTCTGGGGGGGGGGGTGAATGAATGAATGTTGTCCTTCTTAAAAAGCATTTTAATTAACCACGCTTGATCATTGATTTTGCCGTGAGCAAAACATGGGTATTGGTTCTGGTTCAAGGCCAGCATTGACCATGACACAGTCTCATTTCCGTTCGATGATGGCACGCACTCAAACAGCACCAACGTGACTGGCATTCGCTGCAGTGAGAAGGGGGCCAGCAGCAGGTCCACAGCATGCACGGGTGATGCAACAGATAAAATCAGCACTGGAACTGGAGCTCCTCCCACTTTTGGGAGGTTTTTTTTTTCTGTGGCATCATGAATACCACCTCACAGAAAAGGACTCAGAAATCCAGCCGGTCCAGTTTCAGCTCTGCTTTTATCAAAGTCAAACTTCTTTTCTTTCTATCTGCGTGTTCACTCCATTTTTTTGCTTCAAGTGGATTTCAAACATTTTCAGCCCTTTTTTTTCTTTTTTTCAGGCATGTCTCCAAACTCACCAATTCCATTTCCTCCTCCTCCGACTGTTCACCACAGAAAACAAGAAGAGAAGATGGCACTGTTACAAAGGTCAAGACCTCCCTTTCCTATTGGCTCCCAAACCCGGACCCTGTTTCCCTACTGGCCCTCCAATCAGGACCCCACTTCCCTATTGGATGGCACTCTCTGTGGCTCTGCCTCTTTGAGCCCTCTCCAGTTTAAGGCAAGAAAGCAGTCTGCTTCTAATAAAGAAAAACAATGACATCACTTTCAGCAGCTTTTTTGAAACTTTGATTCTACATTAAGAGTGACAGGTGCTCTCACCCTGGAGTCCAGACGTCACATACCTTCGTCAGAGGTAACATTACACAACATCTGACTGGAACACAAACAGTCAGATAACAGGCTACAAGTGATGGTGAGCACAAAGTGGGGGAGGGGGCATTGTGCAGGTGTGTGTGTGTGTGTGTGTGTGTGTGTGTGTGTGTGTGTGTGTGTGTGTGTACGGGGAGTGATGAGGACAGTTGGAGGGGTTGTGGGAGAGAGAGCTCCCCAACTCAGAGACAAAGAAAATGGACCTGACTTATAGCTTAACCTAACAAATAAAAGGTACTTATCCATTCACGCTGGAGCTTTGTCAATATGTTTAACAGTCAATCCGATAACATGATTAATCCGGGGCCCTTCTCTCATTTGTAAGGCACACCACTTACTTTAATTAAAAATGTACTGAATGGGGGTGGTAGTGGGTGATGGGGGTACTCGAGAGAGTAGCAAAACAAACTACCCTATGACATCACTATGTTCCCTCTGCAGAGCGCCGTTGCCTGGTTACAGCATAAGCTGCAGGGGGAAGCAGACAGAGGACTGAGAGAGCGGGGAGGAGATTTGTCTGAGACGGGCCCGGGCACGCGCTCGGTGGCGGAGACAGGCCCGAGACCGGCTCGGGACTGCCTTAATACCCGCACTCAGGGAACAACGGCACGCAGACATGACAAGGGCGACCAAGATATTATCTGGCTCACATTCTGGGCCTTCTCGATAAGCCCTCATCCCACTCTGTCACAGCGAGATGTGATTAATTTAATACCGTTATGACCTAACGACGGGCCGTCTGCAGGAGCGTGGCCTGTGACGGCCGCGATTCTGTTTTCTCAGCACTGACAGCATGGCCGTCACATTTCACCCTTTCAGTGAGAACGCACAGCTTGAAAGCTGCAGTCAGTCTCTCTCTCTGTCTGAGTCCCCAGGTGGTACATATGGTGGTACATATTATTGCATGCTTCAGGACCGCAGGCCCAAACTACAAAATACTCCACGGCTCGCATCGATCAGTGTTGTGACCGGATTGTGATTCTGCGTGACCTCCAGACACTGGCATGCTAACCCAGACATACTTATTTGTAGCTCGGGGCTGGCAGTTACAATGCACCCAGGTAATCTTGGGAATATTTACCAAAACACTTCTCAGAAGGGCTGCAGCCAAGGAGGGATGCAGCTGTGAGCAGGTCTGAAGGACCGAACCTTTGCCAATGTTTTTTTTTTCCCATTTTGATTTATGGCTGTGACAGTCTTCGGTAGCCTCAGGTGCTCAATGCGGTCAGAGCTCTTTTCCACTTTAATTATAATAATTAGAGACACCCTCTAATTTGAATGTGAGTAATTGCCTGCTGAAGCACCTGGGCCGGAGAGATAGAGGCTGTGGCTGTTTCCAGCGCCTGCGTTCTTGGCACGATTCGGGCGTCTTCCTGTTGGAAATCGCCACGCACAAAACGACATGCCAGCGGAGTCAGCGGTGTGGGGCATTCCTCGCCGTTTGCCTGCCGTCAATCACAGCAAATCCCGCTGAAGATCACCAAAACGCTCCACTCAGAGGCACGTACCGAACACATCATGAAAACTAACAGAACTTTCCCAGAACAGAGGGCCTATTTGTTCATTTTTCAGGGTGAAAACGTTCCACTGGCACCCACTATAGGGGAGCAGAAACATTGTGTTCCTGAGAAGGGGGGGGGGGAATTCAAACAGGGAGGAGTCAAACATTCAAGGCTGTGACTCAGACAGCATTGTAGCGCACTTGCCCTAAGCACTTCCCTTCAAAATGGCATCGAGTTGTGTGGTTCAGGGTGTTCCAAACTGAACAGACAAATTTTCACTTGCCCCTATTTTAATGAAATTTACCACATTACTAAATTTTACTGCATGAATGAATATTTCTCACACACGATCACAAAACAGTGGTTACATCGGGCCAAGTATTTCCAGTTCATTTTAAGTGAACATAAGTTATGACACAATTTTGTGGCTGGAATTCAATGCTGAAACTAATCTGAATCACCTTTATATTCATTTGGTTATCACCCAGTCTTTGTCACTAGTTACAAAATTTAAAAAAATTATACCAATCATCAGTTTTTTTGGCAAAAAAAGGATTTAGAAGTGACTGCCCTTCACTACAGCTAGCCCCATGATTTTAATCATAAACAATGTAACATTGACACAACTGGATGACTGGTGGCAACCAACAAGTTAAAGCAATGCTTTATGTCTTCAAAAGTACTGAAATGTCTTTTCTGTTTTGTTTTTTTTCATATGAACCTCTACTTCAGATCAATTTCATAAAAACCTGCTTGTAAGTAATCTTTCACGACATCAACATTGTGAGAATTATTATTCTGGTGTGATGCGACTGCTGCTTCTGCTGTTTTCATGGGGTTTTTATTTCTGAGTCATTCTTGCATTCCGCAGATGCATTCCCAAATAACACCCTGCACCTCCATCACTTGCTATGTACTTATGTGACACTGCTTGACTTCTGGACTTGTATACTTCAGTCATTTACTCATGGTGAGGGACATGAGGGTTGGGGGAGTGTTGAGTGTCTGTTTTGTTGGTCCGTGTGCCCCTGTCATACTGTAAAGGGGTTTGGACCACCTGACGCACTCACCAGGGGGGGCATCATGCCCTTGCTGGACGGAGGGATGACCACTCTCAGGTCCGGTTTACGGCCGCCCATCGCCACATTTCCCCCGGGGGGCGGCGGGGACTTCGTGGGCATCACCTTCCCCAGACCATTCCCGCTGGCAGTTCCAAGGAGCCCGGGGGACCCCCGCGGGTTGACGAAGCCATTGCCTACGGAAACACATAGGGGGACAGAGAGAGCCTATTACAGCCTGCTCGGGTGGCCAATCACGGCGCCGCCAGCAGCCGAGTCTCTGAGACTCACTTTTCTCAGTGGCCCGGCATTCCACAGCATGCAAACATTAAGTGTTCCACCCTCCCTGGGGAGGGTTTAATAGACTCAGCTAATTATTCTGTGGATATATGAAAATAAAACCCGTTCAAAATTCATGAGCCCTTCACTTTCTTGGTGAACGGTGCTCTTAGAACTCACTTGGGCCAGAGTGAGAGCAATTCAGGTTGACAAATACTACTCTGCAGCAAGGGCCCTTTAAGACGCGCATAGCTGCAGGGATTGGAGATGGAGGTAATCATTCTATGGGGTCTACAGAGCCATTGTCACCTTTTTTTGTTTGCAAACCAGGCTCCATGTACATCATACAATATTCATAAGTCTCCAGTGATTAAAATTACATTCATCCTGTTTCACTGAGCTATTTTTGATAACAGTCATATCCCACTGAATTGACGACAGCCTTTCTTCCTTCGTGCAGATGGCAGATTTGGAAAACAAACATAGCTGGTATGGTGTAGAACATCTTATTAATAGCACGAATCCACTCTTCACGAGAGCCAAAAAAGGGATATTTCTCTTGTTTACCTGCCGTTGATCACCAGGGATGGCATGTTCGGTTAAAACATTCATGAGGAATGCACTGTGTGGTATCACTCAATGTCAAACAGTCAATCAGTGTGATTCAAACTCGATATCAGTCTCAACCAAGGGACCGGAAACAGGAAGAGCATGTGCATTAAGAAGCAAAGTAAGAACTAGAGAGAAAGTACATCATGCCAACAGAACTCTCATCTTTTCGGTCACAAACTACTCGAAGTCTGCTGCTAACCAGACTCAGAGAGAGAGAGAGAGGAGCTACTTTCTCATTCCCTTGTGATGCCATATCCTTCGAGTTCATTACAAAAATCTCATACCCAGGTGTTAATGGGCTTCTTTCAGTGCCTGGTGCCATGCCAGTGCTAGGCAGGCTCTTTTTAAAGGTGTCATGACACCATCTGCTCGTTCGCATTGTTCCAATTTCAATGCGGCTACGTAACAATGTATCTCTGAGACAATAACGTACATTTAGCTGCATGCACCAGAACATAACTTCCGCAAACGAAGACAGGAATACTACTCCCCTGGAAATAAATCGCTGTTTGAGTTTTTCCCTTACTTCATGTGAGTCAACAACGGCAGTTTACACCAAAATGCAAAATCTCTCCTAGCGCCACAGTGTTATTCTCATTCTGATCTTGAAAAGTACAATACCAGTGGGCTCCAAAATTTAAAAGAAACACACTTTCATCTGTGTCAACGCTGCTCTATTTTATATGTATCTAAGGATGAATGTGGGAGTTTCCGCAGCTTTCCTGTTTTTCTACATAATTTTCGGCAGACAATACACTCGTTTCACTAAGCCGCCACCCAACGGAGTCATTTCCTGCCGAAGCTCTTAGACCGAGTGCCATCTGCCAAGGTCCGGCGAGAGCCTTTCCTGCGCTAGCCAGGAGGCGGCCCTGTCGTCTGGATCGGGCCTGTAAGATGACGTGCAAAACACAGCGAAATAAGGGCTGCAGGACTCCTAAACAGCGACATGGCAGGGCTACAACTGCTGCAGTCTGCAGCGGCACTTTCAATCCCAAACCTGCAGTGAAACACGGCCCCAAGTGCATGCCTTATAAATGTATGAGGGTTTTATATGTAACCCTCTGTGTCTCTTTCCTGCTCTTTCTCTCTTTCTCTTTCTCTCCAGACGCTCAAAGGATGGCAAGAGAATAATAAAAAACAGGAAAAAAGAATCAATGCAATCTGGGATTAAATCGCAGTTTATCCGCACGCTCTAAAAGGCAACCGTGTGCTTATTGTGTCCTCTCACTTCCCACTGAAATCCAGTTCAGCCGTAGAATAAGCAAGCCCCCCCCCCCTCCAAAAATGGCCAGAACACTTTAACCAACCTTGATGGTGGCCACAATTCAATGTGGAATAATGGTATTACATGTGATGCCACAAGACTGAAGCAATGGGGTATCTGAAGAATGTCGCTAGCAACGACACTGAATTGACACTTGCAGTTATTCTAATTCATTTCAGCTCGTGAGGCATCTATTTCTGAGACTCTTGGCACCTTCTCCTTTTTTTTCTTTTCTTCAAAGTAAGATTTTGCGTTTGGTTTCCTCCTGAAATTCAGACCGGAGTTACACATGAATCAGGATGTAATTTCTCAATCTGACAAATTAGAACCCAGAGTGCTTACAGTGCACTCTGATGGATCACAGACTGGAGCATTACTATGATTTACTATGTTTATGGTTGGAACTTTTCCCCCTCTTTTTGGTACAGAGTCTGTTCATTGTGCAGAACATTCCCTTTGCCAGATGCATTTTTTTCAGTTTTAATACAGCAGACACTGAAAAGTTACACCTTCAATCACCTCCATTTTGGTGATAATGTGGCTCTTAGTCCAGACATATGCCCAGCGTCTTTTGTCAGCAAGATGGAGTCTGAAGGGAACAGCAATCAGCTCTGCATCAGTATTATGACTATACAGACCCACTAATTATTTCTTATTGGCATATGCACATTTGTATGAAGTGGAACTGTTTTTTGGAGGCACAGAACATACCAATCCCTCAGTAAGTCATCAAAATATTTTCATATAAAAAATATGATATCATCCATAATGATTTTCTTTTGTTTTATTTATTCATTTATTTGATTGTTTATTTGTTTCTGGTTAGGATTAAAAATACAGCAAACAAGTAGGAAATGCTTGAATGCTCAAGTGATGTGTATATTGGAGATTTCCAAGCACCAATAATGAGCTAGGCAATGAAAAGTGATTCTGTAATTTTGTGTTCCTACTAGTGTAGCGATTAGGTGTTCCACGTAACCAGCCATGGAAAAAAAGAGGGCTGGCCAATGAGAGGGCAGGAGCTGGGTTGTGGGGCGGGGCTGGGAAGGAACCCGACATTACTGTAAGAGGCTCAGTAACAGAACCCTGATAATGATCTCAGGGGTATGATGTCACCGTGTGGAAGCAATCCAAAATGAAAGCCGGAAATCAGTCACTGCAGTCCCTCTGCGGAGCGCACAAGCACTCAATCCAGTCACTGAGGTCTCATTTCTGGAGCAGGGAAAAAAAAAAACCCTTAACTCTACACTGCCACCAGTCAGCCCAGTGATGGAACAAGATGTACAGTTCCAGGTAATGACTGTGCTGGTGTGGCCAGGTAAAACTATAATCATGGTACCCTGTAAGGCTAATATCCCTGCTAATTCTGCAATGTTGGGACACTCACGGATATGGCATGTGTTATAAAAACATGTTTTCATATGATGTGTGCTGGGCTATGGATATCCTTTCTTGTTAGTCATTGAAGGTTTCATCTTGTTTGCCACTGCTGCTCCTGATTCACGTATACACACACGACTGAAAGCAGCTTTAAAAACCCTCTGAATGAACAGAGTACATGTTAAGTAATGCATTTTTTAAAAACAGACTGTAAATAATTTAAGCTGGGTTTTGACTACAGTTACATAACAGAATGTTTTCATAACACAGCCAATTTGTCGTGTACAGAGTAAAAAAAAACACATCCCGTTAATAACAAAAACAGCTTTTCACTAGAATGAATTGCACATCTCAAAACTTTGATTAAGCTACCGTTAGCGGATGCAACATTACCAAATGCTTCTGTGAGGGGCTGGAGGTGGGGGTTGGGGGGGGGGGTGATGGAGGGAGCATTAAATAAAAAAAATGGTTAATGGATCTCGAAAAAAGTGTTATAATGCATTAAGTGAAAACGAGACCCCATTTCTAATTATAGTTTTAATTAATGGGCTGCAGGATGATTCTTCTGCGAGGGTGCTGGTGTTGTTTTGGCGGCAGGGACTGAGGACAGAACAATTTGAACAGACTAAGTGCCGCGCCGCCTTTGCCAAGGAGTCTAATTCATATTGTACTTGGAGAGCGCCTTTGGACAAAAATAAATATCATTTACAATGTGTCGCCGGGCGTTTTAAAAAAAAAAATCCAAGTTTCGATTCATTAAATACAAAACCTATCTGGAAAACACAGAAGACCTGTGTGCACCTTGAGACATAGATGGATTAGCGTGCACAGAAATAGACTGTTTCTGCCACATAAACAGCCCTTGTAATTGCTCTTCAAGAGCCTGCAACTCTTCAATATTAATGAGACCCGTGCAGTTTGCAGGCATGTTGCATAACGAGGAGGGTACTCACAACCTCTCCCGTTGTTACGACCTTTCATTCATAATGCTAAACGCTGCTTTGCAACCTGAATAAAAAGAAACCACAAATGCGTTTTTTTGCTGATAGTGGTTTTTCCACCACACTGTCAAACATCTGAACCGTGTCCAGTGCAGCACGTGCCTTTGTTTACAGTAGATATTAATCGTGGAACAACATTTAATATAGCCTGAGGACAGTTTGAGGCTTATACTCCAGACAAGTGAGTTACCAGAGAAAAGATTATGGCTGGAAACATCCTCCCAGGATCCCACAGCCAGATTCTCCCAGCTGAGGAAAGCCAGGTGGCATGAACTACAGCCATGAGCGGGCTGAGCCAAACTCAAAGACGGCCTGGTTCTTGAGCCTCCGTATTTAGCGGGCCCGATTATCCCATGATCCTCTGCACGGGGCCTTTCAGCCCGTGTCCCCGTCTCTGCCAATCAGCTTCAGGAGCAAAGACAGACGGTGCCAAGTCAGCTGGGAAAACTCGCCATTGCACTTCCCTAACGAAATCAGCACCCAGGGAGGAGATGATTACAGAGAGGAAGGGAGGGAACATGTTGGCAGCGCCTTTCAGCCAAAGGCTTCGCAGTGCCGGGCCTAAAATACAGAAGAACCTCCCCACCTTGCTCAACACCCCCCCTTCATTCACGAATGCCTCCGCCACTCCTCCTGCACCTGGTCTCACTCCAAGGACATCTGGTCACCCACAGAACACCTTCCAAGGTCAAGGCTGTATTCTAATGTAACAGATACCTGCAACTGTTGGCACAGTTTGACAGAAACAGAGAGTGGAAAAATAAGGAAACTTCCAATTAGAAAAGTAAATGTTAGCCGCTGAAAAGAAAATAAATCTCTGCCATAGAGCACTATGAATAAATACATCTTGTACCTCTGCTGTGCATGCAACACACTTCAACCACAGTTTTCCTCTTAAATGCGGCCAAAGGAAGACCAAGCTTGGAACATTTTGCGCTTACCTGAGCAGAGGTAAAAGCAATAAGCACTGTTTTGTGCCTGAATTTTGAACACCGAGCAAAAGCTCACTTAGAACCTGGGCTTTTAGGCATCTTTGATAAACGTTCACTTCAGAAGGATAAACTGCTCTCAGGTCTCGGCATGTGACTGCTTTGCACTGCACCGAATACTTAACGTTTTTTTCACCATGCACTGCCATCCAGTTTAAATGCCATTTTGTAATGTCAGCTGAAGGAAGATGGCTTGATATTCAATTTTAATTGAAACTTTAAAGAATGGTTTTATTCCATTACAAAACCAAGTGATTTTGTGCATGATTGTCACTGTGAAAGGGAAATAGTTATGAGCATGAGAACAGGTCCTTTTGTTTTTGCAGCACTTGTAAACATAATCTAAAACAAAATTTCTAAAACATATTAGGTTAAACAGGACTCCAAGAAAGCCATGAATGTGGCTTGGGATGTATCTTGTGAAAAAGAACACAAAATGTCTCAAGAAAAAAAAAACTGAAAAATGAAGATTATCAAGATATAAATGAACAAAACAACATATTTTTGAGATTTAAAAATATTCGTTGTAGTCCTGTGTTTATCACTGCTGAATGCTTCCGTCATCACTAATTGTTATTAGTGCTTAAGTTAAAAGCATACTGTGTGACTACCTGAATTGAACAATTATTTTGGCGAGTAGGTTGCTAAGAGGCCACATCTAGCATTTGTAGCTGCAATGTAAGAAAATAAGGCTATTTGTGATCAGTGTTCTTTCTTAGCGAATTTTTCCCTTAGTGTGCTGTGAGTTATTTGGTCTTCCTTAGTTATGGTGCAGGTTGTCAGGCAGTGCTGAATTTGCGAAAATTAAAACAAACCGAAACAAAGGAAAAACAATAGGGGGCACAATGAGAGCGAGACATACCATAAAAGTGATGTACTGCCAGCTACCAGTGACCATCAGGATGAGAGGGCTGCTATCATCTCAAAGCTCTGGATATTTCATCCAGGTTATTTAATTGCAAGTGCTGTGTATATAGTGCATGCCACAGTGGCTGGTTTGTCACACAGGGGATATTTACCTAGGAATAAGTGTATGAGAAAAGAGCGCTCTTTCCAAAGACGAGAGCCCGAAGATTTACCTCGATTATACTTTACATCACAGCTACCATTCAGTGGGTTTAACCACTGAGCCAGGGTATTTTTTAAGGACACTCCTTATATCAAACCAACCCGCTTTGGGAGAAGGCGCCACAAGGGACCTTCACAGCTGCCCGCCACAAAGGCCAGCTCCTCTCCCCATAGCCGCTCCTGAAAAATCAGAGGCATGCGAGGCATGGACCATCTGACATCAGCGCTGACAAGGGAAAGGGTCCGTCTCCCACTGGCCCCTGCTGCTCCGCACAACCTGGAACAAACAACAGCTGCGGGATCCTCCAAGGCCAAAGGGCGAGCCACCGCGACGCTTTGCCCGATCAGCACGGTACCCCCCAGAACCCCTACCCCACACTGGCTCTACAATACGAACGGGGCACGGTCATGTGCGGCCATTCATAAACACGGTGCACACTCACACTGCTCACACCATGTCCTCCATACGTCAATAAATGACTTTCGGTACAATACCCTGTCAGGAAACATTCCCACTCATAATAAACCCTTGCCGCAACATTTCACACGGATATATATACTTTTTTTTCCTGAATCAAGAAAATAAAGACGTCCGTGGTCTAAAGAAAACAATGGCTGCAGAGCTTTTATGAATACCTTTACCACAGATTTTTTTATGTTTGTTTATTCAGGTGTGTCCATAGGTTCTTTCCAGGTAATCTAACAAAGCTTTCACTTGCTTTCAAAGGATGGCTTTCCCCTTTCACCAACAATCCACAGCACAATCGCAGAGAAATAACTTAGTGAAGAAAGTATACTCACAAATACAGCACATGTAAAAGATGGAAAAAATAACTATACAAACACCAAGCGATGCTTTCTAATATCTTCCACTTGTTTACAACAAATCAAAATTTTCTTCAGCACTTGTCCCCTTATTCTGAGAATGCTTCAATATTTTCAATAAACTGTTGCCTGAATTTGAGTTTGCTTAGCAATTTTTCATCAGGTCAAAAGTATGTACAGTAAGTCTGGATAAGGGTGTCTCCTGGGCAAATCTGCAATGGAATGACTGCTCTGATCATCATACTGCGCTGCATAACGAACTATAGAGCCTTTAAACCAGGCGTGTGGGCCACAGGCCTATCTGGCAAGGACATGGTTAATGCACACCTGCCGCTGCCTTTCAGCTGACGTGCAGTAGCCATGACAGGCTGTCAGGGCATTGTGTACAGAGGACTTGGAGTGATGTCATGGCCAGAATACTAGCACATGCCGGGAGTTCTGCTGGGCTAGGCATCTTGCAGAGTCTCTCGGCCCATATAAGGAGTGCTGTAGTATCGGACAAACAGATGCACCTGTCAATTGAGGGAAGGAAACATCCAGCGGAGGAGAGGGAGGAGGTGGAGGACTCCGGAGGGGGTTGGGGTGGGGGTGGGGGTGTTAGGGGGGAGTTGGGGGATGTTTGCCTTCAAGGAAAGCACTCCATTTATTCACCTCACAATATGGACGTTCTGCTGTAAATGTCACTGAATTTCTTTCCCTGTCGTCTATTTAATACTGTATCCCACATAACTAAGAACAAAAGCAATGGCGTTTCATTATGCCAGGCAAAAAGTGTTCTCTTAAATATAAGAAAAATAAGGTAAAATATAACACAGAATGGGGAAACACTGGTTTACATGTCATTGCTTAACTGTTAGTGCGGTAAAAAAAAAAAAAGACTTATTTGGCAACTTTCAGAGCAACACTTCGTGGCAAACCCACAACATGTTTGACAGTGAGGACGGGTTAAGAAATTGACTAAACAGCTGCTCTTGACTCTACCAAATGAAACAAAACCAAAAAAAAACCTATAGGACAATCTTATTTACTATATGTTTTAGCCTGGTTCTCTCCCATAGTGTCCAGCCCCTCAATGGGACGCTCCTGTGGGACTGTTTTGTAAGGACGAATCTGCAGACTAGTGCATATGGACCAGCCCACCGGTGAGAAGAGGCGACCCTGGAATTTGTTACTGTCAAGAAGGAACAGTTGGAGACACAACCTTGGGCGAGTCCTTGGGGGCCCTGACAGCATGCCCACGTCGACAGGGCAAAACGCGCCTGCAGCTGCCGCCATTTTATCTCCACCCTGGCGTTTACTCTCGTCCCGCTTGCCAACGCGCCGCGCGTGCACCAAAAGCGTCCCCTCTCTCTTATCTAATACCTTGCAATTAACTTAACCTGGGTGCCTGGAACAGGCTGTCGCATGTCAAGCTCATCAGAGTTCCTCAGTCTGGTGCAACGTGTCGTCCTCAAACAGCACAGTGACACCGAGTGACACTGTGGCAGCTCGCTTTCACTGAAACCAAGTCATCACTTTAATATCTGCATCGTCTCTTTTTTTCTTCCATTGCGGAACTTATCTCAGCTCTGTAGTTACTATAATTCTGCATTCCCCCAGACAGCGGGCTGATGCCCCATCATCTGCACTGCTGTGATGCAAAGGCTGCTCATTCATCATTACAGCACACAAAATCAAGACCACATGTAATGTCTTTGTAAGTAAGCAGTAAGTAAGCCGTCAGTGTCCTAGCCTGGCATGGCTGGTTATGATGTGCAAACACATCCCTCAGACTGGTCTCCAGTCTACCACAGGGTCATTACCCACAATTCATCTCTGTAGTACTGAGAGGGAGAGGGTGATACAACAAAATACAACATTACGAGGGCACGGCACTGAACACTGACTCCTGTCTTCCAAAAAAGAACCAAAAATGTCCACAACTCTGGCAGATTAAAACCCTTTCCACCTCTGTGCCATGCCCCTATGCCCAACACCGAGGGAAAGCGTTACGAACAGAGCATCCGGAGCGATGAGCAGTTCTGTGAGCCGCCTCAGCCAAACAGACCAACCCGACATGTTGAGACGCTACTTGCACAGTGCTGGAAAGCTAATGAATTCTTCCTGGAGGACTTACCCACTGGGCTGGAGCCTGCACCGTTTGGCACTGTGAGGTCTGTAGTACCCAGCATGCCACCTAATGAGATGCACAAAATGATAAGATTAACCATCTGCGTCCCTCATCCCGGCCCGTATGTGACAGAGCGGTGAGATCCAAGACACGGATGCACAATTTACCAGGACCACAGTGACCCCCCCCCACCCCCGCTTACGGCTCATATGAAATGCACCTGAGAGCATTTTTAACAGGAAAACTAAAATGTAATTGAAAATGATCAAAAACTGAAAATCTAACATTAAAATCTAAAAGTGAAATGTATTTTCTCGTCAACAATACATATTTAATATTTAATCTTTGATAATTAGTATCATTTGAATTAAAACATTTTGCAATGATTGACAAGGATATTACAGATATTTATGTGATATTTAGAATTTACTAAATGTAATTTTTGATCAATCCCATATGGGATCTAGCAAGTGCACAAATGCTGTATTTGCCCATTGCCAATTAAAATTTCATTCACTTCACATACAAAACACACCTGAACACTTGCATGGCTACTGCTATCACTATTTCACAGATGAAATCAGGCAATACTTCAGTGGACAATTTTATCACATCTGTGAATAAGGCAGTAAATTATATCAGATCATTAATGAATAACTGGCTTGTCCAGAAATACGAAATGTGTCAGACCTTAACCAAAAGATCTGCTGGTTGTTACGGTATGAGTCAACAAGCCTGCAAAATTATTTCACTATTTTAACATAACAGGATATACCATGAAGAAGAACTCAGATAACATTTATATGGCAAGTGAAGTATGAAATTACACCTCGGTGTATGTATGTTTTCTAGCCGATTGAAAAGGTCAAATTACACGCGTATTACTGTTTGTGAAATTAATGAGGGGCGTTACTTGTTAGTCTGGTGCTAAGCTGAATTGCGCCTAACCACACCGACATGTGAGGTGAGTGTCTTTGGGTCTTGTTTGTGGTTCTTGTTGTGGAGATGGGCGAGGTGAGTTTCGCACAGGAGCATCTTAGGCCAGCTACAGCGTGCTGCTAGTTCCGCTGAGAGCGCAAAATCTGCTCTCATTCCCCCACCAGCCCTGCTGGCAAACAACGCGTAAACACTAGTCAAATATTGATGCAGAGAAGGGGAAAGCAACGCGCTTTTGTTCACTTTCAGGAGCGAGGACCGAGCAGTCTGTTTGTTTTGTTCAAAACAAGTTATGAATATGAATGTAATCATATTTAGAAGAAAAAAAAAAATCCAGAATCTGTCAAGCAGACGTTCAAATATTTATTTTAAATGTTTGCTTGACAAATACCATTGAGCAGAGTGACTTACTTTGCTTACAGTTACATGCTCTGTGATCTATTTTATTTTACATTTTCACAGAAGCAACGACAGTAAAAACAATGGGAAACTAAACTAAACTACCAATCCTCACGTTCAGACTACTACCTGCAATTCTACACTCCTCAGGTCAATTTGGAAAAAGGTTTAGAATATTACAGGTGATTACAAAGACTAGCTCAGTGGATTACATCAACAGAAGTGAACAGCTACTCTAATGGGCTTGTGTTATGCGTACCATTCAACTCCTCCAGGTGTCAAAAGTGAATTTTCCGTGACCGTTTAACCAGTAATACTAATAAGGTAATTACACGATTTTCTACAACAATCAGTTAGAGGTAGTTTCAAAAAGACTCTTCTTTCACCAAATAATCACAGTGTCACCTCAACTAAAGGATGGAGTCAGTAGTATACAGATTAATTTGTAAATACAGATTCCAAAATTCCTCCACAAACTAATATTGTAAATTAGGCTTCTAGTTTTGCAATGTTTTTCTTCTTGGTATGGTAAGGGGGACAGAAGGTGATGTGTGGTGTCTTTCTTTAAAGAAACATATGTCTGCATGATCTATACTTTCTCCTCTCACAGGGCTCAAGGCCTTCTGTACACTAACCCAGCTGTGATCACACTTTATTCTCTGTGAAAACCTACATGCTCGAAGGCCTAAGGGGACAAGACTGTGTCTTTCGGCTTGATGGTTTGCCTATTCACCACTTCAAACAAAAAGAGCTCCGTTCCTGCAGTTCTGCCTCTTTTGTTTCCTGTGTAGCAAAGGACTAGAAGATGTAAGAAAAAAAGCATCTCTGTTTCTCCTTTCTCTGTCTCTCTCTCACTCATAGTGCTTTTGACAGCCCATCACAAAGCCCTGAGAGAAGGATTCATCAGTCCAAGGAGGCTTTATAAGGAGGAGTGAATACACAACGCGTGTAATTTCAGCGGCGTTCACTACAAGCGAGGCAAACTGGCATGTGTGTGTGTATTACCCTCAGGGCATTAGAGTGGGCTGAGCTGAGTCCCATTCAACACTCTGAACAGCAAGGAGATTACCTGTTGGTAGGGGTACGGCGAGGCTAGTTAGGCATGGGAACCTGAGGGCTTTTTGTAAAGCACTGATCAAAGACAGGCCCATTGGTGTGGGAAAACAATGATACGCTGCGGGCGGGCGCAAAAGCACACTACGGCGGGGGCAAACAGAATGCTCCCTCTCTCTCACAGCCACCCTCAGTCAAATGAGCTTGGTGCACAGATCACCATGCATCACACTGCACACCGTAGCCATAGCTACTACTTTCCCAATATGACTAATTAATTTCACTTCCGGCCGATAGCAACAAGGACTCGAGAAAGGTGTGAAACCAGAGTCACGTATATCGATGATCGAAATAAAGAGATAAACAGCCAGAGATAAACAGATACGGGTTTTGGTGGAAGCGAAATGCCGCTTCACTTCCCTTCCAAACAACATGGTTTGCCAGGTCTTTGATTTTAGTTACTTGCAGCACAAATTGATTGACAAGAAAAAAATTCGCCACTCTCAGTAAAAAAGAAAAGAAATTATTATTTGTCAGACATTATGACATAAAGACATAATACAATGCTTAAAAAGCATTTGAGGTTAGAAAAATGCTTTACAAAGAAGTTGTTGCAGTGCAGTTGAGTGGAGAGGTAAAGAAGGCGGCACTGTAAGGGTGTAATGGAAAAGTACTTATCCCAGAACTGCCTCAGTAGATTTCCAGCTCTATAAATGGGTAACCTGTTAAAAACTGTAACCTAGGTAAGTTGCTCTGGATACGAGTGTCTGCTAAATGCTAATAATGTAACGTAATGTAATGTAAAGATAAAGAAATTCCCAGGTTTCATCATGGGGGATGAGGTGTGACAACAGGACTGCCTGAGGCGCAGTCCAGGACACAGGTGAAAGGAGGGAGTCGCTCACCTGTGCTGCCTGTGCTGGGGGGTCTCTGGGGGCCCCCAGGGGACACCACGTTCCTGTGCAGGGAGCCCTGGGGAGGGGAGAGCATCCCGCTGTCGCTCAGTGACGCCGTGGCCGCCGCCAGGGCCTGGCTGCCCAGGGAGCTGCCCGGGTTGTAGGACAGGGTGCTGGGGTTTGTTACGGGCACCGCCACATGCATGGAGAAGTTCTGTTGGGGCAGAGCGGTCGGCTGCAGGGGGGGGGCAGAGAGAGAGAGAGAGAGAGAGAGAGAGAGAAACGCACGGGCGATCAGTGGCCTGGGACCAGACGTGGACACACAAGAGCGGGGAATGCCGACAATAACCAGTAGTGGCAGACAGGTCAATCGGACACGGTAACAGAGCATTCCCTGCACAGAAAGCAGCACTGGCATGCTGTGCGTCTTCCAGCTATTTTCAGTCCAAATACAAGTCCTACAATGGTGCCCTATTCAGTTAATTGCATTTACGATGTACAAAGGGCACAGAAATAGGGCATGTGGGAATTTCCTAAGCGAATGCCAATAGACACAGATAAGATTTGGGTTATGCAGTTTTACATTTATTTTTGAGTGGGAAAAAATAACAGGAATGCTCTGTGGTAAGTGCCGTCCCAGAGAAAGACCCTGGAACCATCTTGGACAGCCCTCTGGGAGAAATACCTGCAGAAAATGTTGCTTTAGTGTACACACAGATCCCTTTTTCATAAACCGAATACATCCTTTTAACACAAACAGTTTATGGAATGTTCTAGTGCCATGCAGATTGGTGCGCTGTCTCGTACCAACTGACCAGTCAAGCACCGAGATAGTCAGCACCACACTTCAAAGTTTCTTTTTTTTTTTCTTTTTTGAGTGCTCGGAGACTTTGAAGCATGTGGCCATTTTGCGTGACTGCACAGACTTGTGAAGGGTCAGGTGTCGAGCGAAAGTGAGGGAAATGTTCCTCCCTCTCTCTCTCGACCTCTACAATCAGTGCAGGGCTGACAATCCCAAGTTCCGGTGAGTGTGGCCGGTACCAGTGAGACCATGGCATTCACAGCACAGAACAGTGAAGGAGTTAGTGATATCATTAGTACGTTAATGGCATCGACATGTGTTGCTTTGCAACGCTCAAAGCATCGTCAGTGCAACTCCAGCATTTTGTTTGGTGCAAACCATTACTACTGTCCACCACAATAAGATCACCATTGTACAAAGATTTGGGCTTGAGACAAATGGACAGGTGTGGATTTGATGGATTCGCCACCACTACGGCAGTTCGCTTCAGGAGCCTAGAAGCCCCCCGCTAACTGATTGCCCGCAGGCATGAACAGCAGACAGGCGATCAGAAGGTGCTGGCCCAGGTGACCGCCTAGCAGGGAGTGACACGGCGTGACAGCAGGGGTTTGTAATGAGCAAAGGGGGGGAGAAGACTGGTGCCGTGCAACTCGCTCAGCTCAATGACAAACCCTCTCGCCTTCCGCATGACCCGGGCACTGCAGAACATCTCTAGGACGGATCTGATTTCCAGATCTGCTCCGGAGAAAAAAAAAACAGTTCATTCAAGTCTCTGCAGTACCAGTTTCCATCAATACTGGAGCTGGTGGAGACACTTCCCTCAGCTAAACAGCCGGGACTTTCTCAGATTTTTCAAGATACTAATAGCTGTTATGAAGCTGAAAAATACAGTATATACCCAATTGGAAAAAAATATTCTTTTTTTTTGGAATGGCATTGCTGATTTTTTTGTTTTCCCAGATGTCATTTGTCACGCTGAAAACATGGAAGGCAGGCATGTCTTCAGAAAGTGACAAAAAAGGTGGCATCATTTCGGTACAGCTCTGAATGTACGCACAGGCTCACAATGTGATCTTATCAGGGTGTGACATTTAGTAATCTGTGAAAAAACAAAGGAAACCAATAAATTTCCAATCAACTGGAAAAAAAAAAAACGGTTATGCTTCGACAATCCGTGTGTGCTTATAACTGCCGACAGAGGGTGGGTGGGTAGGGGTGTTTGTGCAGAGGGGTGGGGGGGGGTGATGAAAAATATAGAAAAAGTAGAACCAAAAAAGAGGGAGGAGGGGGGGAAATCCTGTTGCCACAAAGCCAAGCAAAAACATTTTACTTACGATTTTATGATTTCTCATCATATTATCAAACTCCTCATTAATTTTTTTATATTTTTCTTCTGTGTGAGGGGTGAGGACATAAGAGGCGTCAGGATCCGGGCTATCGCAGCCTCTGTGTTCTTTCTTGTTTAGCGCCTGCAGTGAACACCAACATAAAACAGGAATCAACACAAAATGGCAGGGTAGAGGAGGGGAGTGTACTTACACCGCAGCGCTTGTACATTAAATCACTGTCTTCGCTTAGTTTGCCGAAACGGTCGTCCACGAGAGGGCTGTGCCCGAAACAGTCGTCCGGGTCAGGACTGGCACAGTCATTATGGCCTTTGTTTCTTAATTTCTGAAATAAAATCGGAGAATTCACACATATGCATGCTGGGAAGGAAAAAAACACTCTGCTGCTCTTCTGAACTGCGAGGCCCTTTATTAAACATGACTTGTGGAAGTCACGCACTAGATTCATAGACAGTTTTGTGCCTGTAGAAAAGCTAGCTGAACTTAAATTTAAACCGTCTACTATAATACATGCAGTGACACTTAATTCAATTATTTCCTCTTAATTTGCTTTAATTCAATATCTATGCAAGCTATTCCACAACTTTAACAATGTTTCACCTGTCAAGAAATGAAGTCATATTCAATTCAACATTTAAAGTCACTGAGTACACACAAAGAAAGACTTTTTTCCCTGTTAAAGAGAAAGACAGGTTAGCACATACACTGGTCAGCGTGCAGATATAGCAGGGTCAGTCCTCAGTGTGCAGAGGCTTCGGCGCCTGCTGTTGGGAGAAGGTCTGGGAAATTGAAATGTCACTCTCTAGCCTATCCTTCCTCTGAGATGCAGGGGAACGGGACGAACCGAACCCGCTTGCCGGCTCCGCGTGCCAGCCGCCATGCATATTTCATTATCTTTCACTTATCATAAGCCACCCAGCTGGAAGACACCCTGCCAAAAGAGGATCCCACAGCGCGGCGCTTTAGACATCTCCAAGGTTATTTCAGCATGGCTGCCACTCCCAGGCCTTTATGTAAAAGGGCTGTACGCAAAAACTGGATTATTATTACCGTTCAAAAAAGGGTTTATAAGGGCATGAAATTAACTGCTTATTGTAGCCGGCCGGCGATGCCTGGTGTGTTGTGATATAAGCTGATACAATATGAGCTTCTTTTCTTTCTTTTATGAGTATCCAAAGTAGTACTTTACAGAAGAAAAAAACAGTGCAGATTGGTAAAGGAAAGCCCGGCAGATGCTTTTGAGTTTGTTTTTTAACAAACGTTTCTCAACTCCACGGAATGTCTGACTTAAGCCTGTATCGCAGAATGTGGATGATAGTGCCATCTGGCAGATTTTTAAAAATCAATGATCGTTTTTTTTTTTTTTTTTTGTACGCACAGCAAGCTTCTTTGGTGATTTGCACATGTATTTCATGTCCATTTCCAGTTTCCTTCAGCCCAGCTGTCACATGACCTCCCCTGTCGGGAAGCAGTCTTGGAGCAGATTGTCTTGGGCGAATCTCCGGCTCAGCTTGTAGAGGTGTCATGTTTGAGGTGGCCCCGGGGTTGGGCCTCTAGTCACTAATGAGGGCCCTCACCCCTCCCCACCTTCGGGGGAGCTGCTGAGGGCAGAACACCTCTTCACCCGACTCTCCGCTGATGGGCCTGACAGCAGAGTGAGGCCCACATCTATCTCAATCCAAACCTTCCCCTCATGCCAAAATTGTTGTGCCTGAAATACAGGAATACAACTGTGTCCCTCAATTCTCAGGCTAATGGTTACAACAGAAAAGCTTTTCATGAGGTAGTCAATGCTGCAATGTTTAATGGGGTTTAAGTCCAGTTAAATAACAAGGCTACCTTAGTTTTCATCAACAGAGGAAAACGTCACTATTGAGTAAAGGGGTCTAAAGCAGAACAGCAAAAGCCTAAATGGTTAACGTCTACTTTCTCATCAGAAGCTTCAAATGCCATACTCACCTGTAATACATAAAATATTTCAATAAACTCACTGCTGCCACAACATTCAAAATCAATGCCTCATAAACTGGCTCTTATCCTTTTTATTGATTTTAAAAGCCGAGGGCTATATTAGTCTGGATCTGACTTGGCTTCACACAGAGGTACTTTGGAAGGTAATTTCTGGAGTTCTGGAGAGTATGATGTGGGTTTCAGGTACATTTCTGTACTGTATGTTTTTCTTACAAAGACCCCTTCTTATTTCAGGCTCGTTTGGCTTCTCAGGAGAATCTCTCAAGGTTAATACATGCAAACCCATATGGGCTTTTCTAACATCTCAGATGCACGGGCATTTGGTCTGTGTTCTCACTCTGTCTCTCTGTGTCTCTCTGTGTCTCTCCCTCTCTCTCTCTCTCTCTCTCTCTCTCTCTCTCTCTCTCCTTCTCTCTCAGTCTGTGAAAACGCCTTCCTGGGTCATTTCCTGTTTACCGAGGGCCGCCTTTGCCTCTGGTCCCGGCGGCCACCATGCTTACCGCGCAGCTATGCGCTTTCTCTGCCAGGGCGCAGCAGATTTGATCGGACCCGCAAATTAAAGTCCCAACCTGCTCATTATCTGAATTATCCCGTGGGCGGGCCAGGCACTGCTGCCCGTCAGGGCCGGGGCTGTGGGCACCTCCGCGGGGCCCCCACAGCGCCATCCTCCACACCCGGCCAGACCCGCCAACCTGGGAGGGGTGAGGCCGCGAGGCTACGGGGGTGAGCCGTGAAATCACGAAACGATGACCAGCGCAACTACCCGGCCAAACACTGCGAAGCCAACGGGGTTTTGTACGGTCACTAGTTTTGCTCTGGGTTTAAAGTTCCTTGTTTGTGAAAAAAAAATGCACAGGATGAGGAAGCGCACAATATGCAGAGTTTAAAAACTCAGAACATCCTACGAACTAAAAAAAGCTATGCCGAGTAAAATTTGCGAATCTGGTTGCCACGTAACAGGGGCAGCAGTGTAGGAAGAATGCTTCGTGATGTTCTGACCTTTTATTCAGCTACGAATGAAAATAAGGGGAACACGACTGGCGAAAGGCAGACTGGGAAAAATAAAAGAGAGATGTCATTTTTTCGCACCCATCGGTACAGAGCGTACATTTTGATCAGTTTTTATGCTTCAAACTGGCTGACGCAACGGCTGGCTAAATATACTGACAGGTGTTCGCTTGAAAGAGAAAATTCTCGGAAGGAAGTGCTTACTCGGCCAATAATTACTGTGGACGAGACTGCCAGCGCACGGAGCATAGATAAAACATATTACCAGCCGAGCTCCCCGTCCCCGCAGAACAGTTGCCATTAATAAGCTGAAGCAAATTTCCTCTGTGAAGAGCTCCTGAGTGCTCTAAGCTGGTGGGTCTGGGACGGCACGGCTGTGATTCCCTATTGAATGTCTTGGCATGTCTGGGGCGTCCCTCAGGCGCTGCCTGTGGTTCACAGTAAATGGATCAGTAAATCAGCACATGGCCAAACAGGTGTCCCTCTCCCAGACACCTGTCAGGCCCTCGCTACCCCGGCCTGGGCCAATCAGGCGCGTCCTCGGCCGGTCGCGGCCATACATGGACGCGTGCGAAACCTTGAAGGTCGCTGGCCGTGACCCCTGCCAAGGTTTGCCCTTAAAGGTAAACGCGGGGCCCGTTCATGTCTCCCCTCAAAGCCCCCTGCATCTGCTACAGATGAGAAGGGCTTTGTTGATAAGTGTTTCACATTTATTACACTGCTGGAGCAAGTGCTCAACCCATGCTAAATTTTTCAGTTGTTACGTCCTGCTATGTCCACGCATGCTTTTTGGAAATGAACCTCCAGTCATGGCTACAGAGGGTTAAGCCGTATTAAATTCTGATGGGCACAACGTTCACATAGCCTGCATCTTCTTCCAGCGTGCTGTCAGCACGTGTGAGCTCAACGCAACACGCCTATCTCACACAGACATACTTAGAGCACTACAGAGGGGGCCAGATAGAGAGAAAGAGAGGGAGAGAGAGAATAAGATAGCAAGAGAGAGTGTGTGTGAGAGAGAAAGAGAGAGAGAGAGAGAAAGAGTGTTTTGGTGCGTGTGTGTGTGTGTGTGTGTGTGTGTGTGTGTGTGTGTGTGTATGTGTGCGTGCGTGTGTGAGTGTGTGTAAGTGTTTGCGTGTGAAAGAGAGAGGGGGCAGCTTCTGCACACAGGGGGTGGGGGGGGGGGGGGGGGGGGGGGGGGCATGGGGCGGCGGTAACAAGGGGAATGGGGTAATTTGTTAACGAGGCCCAGAGAGGACAGTTGGAAGCAGGGGCACTTTCTCACAGGCTTCCAGACCAGACCAGTATTGATAAGATTTGGCTCTCGTGGCGGAGAGCAGAGGAGGGAGGAGGGTGGGGTTCGGGGTGGCCGAGCGAGCGAGCGAGCGGGCAAGCGAGGAATAAGAAAGAGCTCCTTTCTGTCCAGCAGACACTGGGCTCCGCTGAAGTGTGCCGGGGGGAAGCTGCCAGCACTCCGTCCCCCTGCCCACTCCCATGCTAACAATAACATCCGCAGTCTGTAGTCTCCTCACAGGCCTCTATTGTTTCATTCATCTCAGCTGTAAATGGGACGAGAAGGGAGGTGTGGCTTTAAAAGCCTGTTTACAAAAACACCTGTGCAAAGGGGCGAGCGTTTGGACAGGAGAACAGACCGACATCCATGAGAGCCGCCGCGGTTTATTTTTATGGCTTCGCCCGGAGACGTTCCAAAAGGTAAAGCTGTTAAAACGAATTTCATTCTACCAGCGCATTTCCATCACACCAGGGAAACATACAGCTTCAACGACCTGCTTCTGTGCCAGAAAATCAGCCGGCGACTGAGAATATACAGCAAGCATTCAGCCGGGATGTCGAACAGAAGCACAGCCTTCACCACGAATTAAGAAACGCTCCTTTACTTTGTTTGTTTTTTTCCCCCCTCTAATTAGAGTTCAATCCACTGGTACATATGTAATTGCAGTAAACATAAAAAATAAAAGTTTAAAAATAACGTACAGTACACTGTCTTGCATAAGCCACCTACGGCACCCATTTCTTATGGAGCACTCTGAGTGAATTGGGCGAAAGCAATTTATTGCGCGCCTTGAAAAGCCATTACACCTCAACGGTTTTCTCTCTCTTGACAGTAGCTCGCATCCTTTATTTATTCATGTACAGTACACGTATAAAAAGTTCGGACGCAGACGATGATAGCACTGTTAAAAGCTCGGCGTCCAAAATAAAAGACAAGGTAAATGGAAGTGTGCCGCGCGGAGAGTCGGGGCCGTCCGCTTCCAGAGTGTGAGAGGGGCAGGGCGCGGTAAAAGCGCGTAGAAATGCCTGTGACAGGGCGCCGTCACACGATGACGCATCTCTGTAATGCAGAGAGACTGGTGATATTTAAAGGAGACCCGGAGCTGTTCTCAGAAAAGCTTTCAGGAGTTTGAACTTTTAAAAACTTATTTAATAGGCCCATCGGACTGGGGCTCGAAATTGGCTGACGTTACAAAGTCAGTAAGTCTTGTCTTTCATTCCAAGCTCAACACAAGCTCAACATGATTTGTAAATGACTGGTATGTCCAACCAAATGCTTTATTGGGTTTTACTTACTCATGAATCTAAATATCCATTCCTCTAAACATTATACACATAAACATGTGGAAAGTGATAAGCAAGTAATCATCCATTAAGGTAAGATATACACAGCCTGATATGAACTGAAAGAGTTGGGGGAGGGGTTCCTCTTTTACTTTCAGGAATGTTAACTAAAAGCAATAACTGTAAGCCATAAAAATAAATGTCCAGCTGTTCCTTTGCATGCTTCCTATATTTGATTAGAAAATAAAGTGACACCTTTCTAAGTGTATTTTTCAAGTGAAAAATTAAAAACTTGTAAAAAAGATGTAAAAAGATTTTCTGGCTGCTGTTTGCTAGCTGTTGATGTAAGATGCTATCTAGACTGGCACTCTCATTGCTGGCCAACTTATTTAAACTGGACTCCCCCACCCTCTGACATTGTGAATCGGCCATTGTGCTCTCCGCTGCGCTTAGCAAGGTGGCGTGCTAATCCTCATGACATCACCATTGTGTCCGATCTGTTCCATCTAATATGCTTATCAAAGGGCTCCTTTCAGCAGGAGCAAACTTGAAGAATCAGCATGCGGGGGCCTGCTGATCAGGAAAGCTTATATCTGCTCAGAAATATTCCTACTTTTACATAACGTATGAGACACTTAGCATAGCATTTAGCATTTAGCATCCAGCTTCAGTGTGCCTGCATGCACCCTAACGCTCTGCGTTACACTTGAAGAGAAAAAAGGTTTGCTGTTTACATGGGCCCTCTAATAGCTGCATGAGGTCTCAGCTAACTTGTTTAAATGTAACCAGGTTTCAAGGCCTTCTCGTTCTTTTTGCATAATGGCCATATTGTCCATGTTTGTTTTCAGCAAAAAAAATCCCCCCCCCCCAATTATTCATCAGAAGTATCTTTCCTAATCTCGTGACAAATACACTGTGCTGTGCTGCGACTGTACTGACATCATGGTGCAATCATATGAATCCCATTCTTGCTCCATGCCCACTGTTAACCTTTTAAATCTGCTGAAAATAGAGAAGTAGGATTGGTTTTCATTCTGGCAGCCAGGGGGGCATGTTTTGTAAATGATATTGTCGTACAGCTGACAAGGTACATTAATAACAAACAATACAATCATATTCCTTTTATTAACGGCACAGGGGACTGGTCCAAACTATGCGCAGAGTGTTGACAAGTCATATTAATAAATGCGTTCCAGAAAATGTGGGATTTACCGAGGCTATATTTTCTGTATATGAAAATAAAGCATATATAAAAATAAAAATCACATTCTGGATTTGATCTCAAAACCATGGCAAGATTGGGGGATTGACAGCTTTGCAGAAGAATTGTGCAAGGGATGACAATATGATCCGAACTGGTCTGCTGACTGCATCTCTGTGAGGAAGGCAGACACGAGAGAGAGAATACAGCTATATCAGTCCAGCCCGGTAATATACCACAGATAATTACCAGTCACTGCCCGCCTAGATTGTCACTTTGATGAATATAGCCCTTCATATTACCTGCTGAGAATCCGATGCACTGGAGAGAACGATAGAAATGAGCCTGCCCTCAAAGTTTCTCTGAATGACAAGCATGAATGACAAAGCTATTAGCGGCTGGAGTGGCAGAGAACTCGCTTGCAGACAGAGCTGTCTTTGGGCATTTTCATACACTCGGCAAACTGGGAATTGGAGCACTGTAGACATTGAGGAATAAAAAGGCAATCTCAATGTCATCTTATGTAGGCTACACGATGACATTTAAGGCAGCACATGACAGGGAAGTCACGCATTATAGTCCTTTACATGGACAATGCCACTGTGAGCTTTTCAGCAGGGCAATCATGCGTGTGTATTATTTGTTGCCCTGTACGTTTTCCAAGTCTGCGAGCGTCTGTACATGCCAGACACAAATACAGTCCCGGCCTTAATGGGACTGCCAAATGAAACTGCAAATAAAAAAAGGCGACACCGCCACGAGACCAAAAAGCACATGACCGCGAGAAATAAACCCGCACTGTGAACGTTAGCAATCACAGCCTGCGTGCCTGAGTGACTTTGCTAGCTCCCCCCCCCCCCTCTTTCTGTGCCCCAGACTGCAGCAGAACATTAGCTGTCAGAGGCCTTTGAAACAGTAACCCTCCCACCACCTTCTCGCTCGCCTCTAAAATATTCATAAGGACAATTAAGGGTTCCGATAAGGCCGGGGGAAAGCAGAGAGGGCAGGACGTGCCAGCAGGCCGTTTGCACGGCTACACTCTATACCCCCCGAACGGGACGGGCCTCATCAATCTGCGGCCGACGCTGTGGCAGGGAGATGTAGGGCGCAAGAGCTCATCAGCGCACCAACCCCCCCCCACCCCACCCCCCCCTTTTTTCTACCCCCAACCTCACTCCTGTCTGCCGGCGCCCACTCAGCGGTGGCGGAGTGCCAGCGGGCTCCGTCCTGGCTCCCCGGAGGGCAGGGGGCCTCAAGCCGCCCACGCCAAGGGAGACATGGAGAACAAAACTGGGGAGGCTGCCCAACTGTGGCTCACGAACCGTGCGCACACCACTCCTCTGCTTTTTGCTTTCGCAAAGGAGGCATCTGTAGAGAATATGCAGGTATCGTGGGCCGGATGGGGCAACGCAAAAGGGGTGGCACCCTGAAGATCAGGTCAGCACGGTGTCATACAGTCTGCACCACCTCTCATTTGACCACCATGAACAACAGCTGGCAGTTTTAAGTCTCCCAACGGAGAAATGCATTTGCATTTCAAACCATATATGTGCATTACAGAGCTGGTAATGGTTGCCATGTTGTTGTGTTATGGTTCACCCCACAAATTGCTGGTAGCCAAGAAAGATGATTCTCTGTTTGACAGAGAGGTTAAGGTGTAAGCTAAAGCTCATAGTATGACAAAAAGTTTCAGTTTTGTCAGAACTTAACACCCTGATGGGACACCTTGCATGTGTCAGACACAAAGTGAGTCACCAAGTTTCTCCGAGAGCGAACACTAAAACCCAAGAATATCTATTATTGGGTTATATCTCATATTGTTGCACAAATCATGTATTTGATATTCAGAGTGTTTCATTTTAAGGTAAAAGTAAACATAAAACTTGCAGAAATGACAAACTTGTTGTTAGGTTCTAATGTAGGGGTTTTGTAAGGATACATCCGCCGCTGAAATGCTGTACCACTGGTGTAATTATTTCATCGCAAACACGGGGAGAGTGATTCGCCTGAACCCCAGTCACGGTACTTTGAAATTCAAATGACGTGGAGTGAAACGGCGGGAGGGCGGCGTTCCAGCAGCACGCTGCAAACTTCCTGCGCTTTGTGCTGTGGGGAGATGGCCGCACGCACATCTTTTCCACGGAACAATTCACACATGGCCTTGTGAACAGAGAGATGTGAGCGCAGTCCTGCTCGGTGTAGGAGCTCTGACCGATGGAAACTCTTAACCCTTTACTCCCCCCCGGCTCCACCACAAAAGAGCACAGTAAAACTGAGAAAGAGGTGTGAGTTGAGTGCGTGCATGTGTGTGTGTGTGCATGTGAGTGTGTGTCTGTGCATGCTAGTGTTGGACAGTCATGTTGAAAAATGACTTCAGTGTAGCTGGAAATGAATTCACATGTCACCACATAAAAATATCAGGATGCCTCAGAATTTGCATGCCAGCTCAAACCAAGAACTCTAACAGTGCAGGTATGACAATGAAAAGACAAGAAAAGCGCAGCCTTTGTGCTGTATTAAAGCACAAACCAAATTTTATTGATATTACTTTCAACAGCATTCAAAAGCACTGCATCTGGTTTGGCGTTCTCCAACACCACTGGCCTGCATGAAATAAATTCTCCCTGTTCAATATAAACAATCCTGACTTAACTGGACACGGTGAAGGAATTTTAATCAAATACAGTACATAGGAAAGGCATTTAAGGCATCAGTTCAACTCTATCTTTTAACAAGGAATCAGCTGGAACACTTTGCATCCTCGAACAAAAGAGATATTTATGTCAAGCGCCATTGATCAAATTATTACTGTTTTTTGGGGATGATGTCACCGCAAAGTAATTCGGAGCCGAGCTCTGCAGGGAAACATATGCCAGAAACCGGGAGGCAGAGACCAAGGAGCTGCATCCCTTACAGAGAGGCTCAACTCTCAATGTTATTGAATTACTCTCAGTCATGTTTCCCAGCATTTAGGCTGGTTTCTCATTCTCTCGTTAGAGCGCAATCAATAGCCTGAGAGGAAGCTTCCATTAGCCCCAGTCCGGCTGTCAGAGGATGTCGGATGCTAAATGGGGGGGGGGGGGGGGGGGCTGGGGGGATGAAACTTAAAAGTATGATGCAAAGCAAGGTTTTTATGTTTTTGTGTTTTTTTTTTTTTTTTTTTGCCTTTTTACACTATACAAACCCTTTGTGTTTTAGAAGCAAATGTATATCTGTACTATGTGGTGGATCGACAACCTTTAACAACCCAGTTATGTTTGCTGCTCAGTTTTCACTTCCATTACTGCTGGAAGCCAAAGACACATTCTTTGGTGCATTGCAAAGGCAGTGTTTATGATCACAAAATACTGCCATCACTCTGATGAATTAATTATACAACTTGTAGCTGCCTGATAAATCTCAGGGGTGTAAAAGTGGCGTCTGAAAGGCAAAGCATGGCAGGTCATGAGCTCTGCGTGCCACCAGACACAAGGGAAAACAATGGAAAGGGGTTTCTCAGAGACCATGTGGTCTTCCGGTGAGGTCACGCCCATCTTGGGGTGGTTCTGGCCCATCCGGGTAGCTGTCCCAGGAGTCTCACTTCCCTGGAAGCCCTGAGGTAAGCCAGGTAACCCGGGAACAGGCCGGGATTTGCCCCGCCCGGAGACAGGGCTGAGATCACCAGGGCTCGGCTTCATTCGTGTGCTCTCACCCGCCCCCGCTCCCATACAGGATGGTTAAAACCTAGATGCATGTGCGCTCTTGTTAGCACTCAGAAACAGCACAGTCACAGTGTTTTTTTTGTTTGTTTTTGTTTTTTCTTTTCCCTATCTTATTAATCTCAGCTGGCAACCTGCTCCCTCCTGCGAGAGAGGTGTGGTACGCTTCTGTAGAGTCTGGTCTCTAAAGGCATGTTCGCTAGCGAGCAGAAAAACCACCCTGAGGCCCAGCTTCGCTGGCGGTCGACGGGCTGCGGGCTGATGGGAAAACACAGCAAAAGTGCTCGCATCTGTTCCCCTCAGACGTCCGACGGGTCACACAGCGGCGCAGGCGGAAAGGTGACTTCCCACGAGACGCTGGCCCTCAGCATCGTTCAGCACTCAGCCGCCCTGAACACACACGCCCCCTACAGGCGCTGTGCCACCTCTGCTTGTCCCAGGCGCCTCAGCCACACTGCGTGGGGAGTAGTGGGGTTACTCACTTTCAATAAAGCTCTGGGAATCGTATATCCGCCCTGAAACTCGCTTCATGGCCACGACGCACTCAGCTGTAACGCGATGCAACTTGGTTGCACAGATGCGGCCGGACAGCTAACGGAGAGTAACCCTGCAGATGATCATACAGGAGACGGTGTGGCCAGAGCCCCCCACCCCCCACTGTGCTGTAGACAGTAAAAAAAAAAGACAACGAGCAAAACATGGGGGAAGGAGGACAAAGAGGGTACGAGGGGGAAAAAAGGTTTTCGAGTGACAACTCAAGGCCAAATATGACACGGCACTGCATTTAGCTCCCCTGGTTAACAAACATGCATTCATAAAGCATCCGTCTCATTAGCTTCATTAATAAGCACTTGTGTTATTTACACAAAGCAGCCTGTGCCGTGTACAAGCACTCGAGACGAGAGGGCTGCTCATTACTCTCACTGAAGACCAGCCTTTTCAAAAGCGTGGCAAGGATGCTTCTGCTGCATTGTGCCCCTCTTTGTCCCTTTTGATGAAGATGTGCTTTTTGAAATTAAAAATCTCAAACTTCAGAGGGTGGGGGGGCAGGGGGGGGAGGGTGACATGGCTGCTGACGTCAATGGAGACCGGGGTACGGCGGCAGCAACAACAACAACAGCGCCGCCACTCTCTTGGCAGTAACCAGGTAACCGACAGGTCCGTGCAGCCTGCGTCACACACGCCCGACAGAGGCCTTGTTTGGCGCATCTGTGGAAGGACAGTGGAATCGGTGGGTTCCATCAACTGTATTATTCCTCGCAACATTTCGGGCTTGTTTACTGTTGTGTGACAAATGCTGGTTTCCACAGCAACCAGTCCACACTGAAAATATGAAGAGGAGGTAATTAAAATCTGTTCATCAGGAAAAGTGGGCAAAAAATGCTTGATTTACATTAATATATAGATACAGTAAGTGTCTCAATAAGTACAGTATATACCTACATTGGTTTGAATATGTAATTAGTGTGTGTTCAACTATGCAGTAGGTACATGCTATCGTGTTTGTGTGTGTGTGTGTGTGTGCGTGTGTGTGTGTGTGTGTGTGTGTGTGTGTGTGTGTGTGTGTGTTTGTGTGTATGTGTGTGTGCGCGCATATGCATTCCTCTTGTTTTTGGCTGGCTAACAAAAGCTCTGCAAGTCATCAGAAGCTGCAATCCATTTTCAGGGCTGCCCTTGCCCTATGCAGACAGGCGCTTGAAATATCAGTGGAAGACTTAATATAACAGCATCAGTATTCCAGCCCCCAGAGTGCTTAACCGAAGACAGTGCTTTTTTAACCTGACACACGCACTGAGCAGATGCTCAAAGGCAGATCTATGAACTGCGATTACAAGCAACAGTCCATCCTCACCAAAACGTATTTCTTTAATGATCAGTGTGACAAAACGCACCTCAGATTTGCACAGAATGTAGCTAGTGTAAGACATAGATTAGCTCAATGGGAAAGCCAAAATATGCCAGCATTGCAAAGTATGACTAGAAAGAAAATGTTCGGCTGACAACACAGCAAAAAATATGAATTCATATCACTGCCAAGGAGCATGTATTTTGTTAATATATTCAAGGTGTAAGAGTTTCTAGTTTTCATCACCAACCAGAGAAGGGTCTGTGTATGGGTCTCTGATCCTGAAGTTGCTACTTCTCCAGTGTTTCTGGGCTCCATTTGTTTTAGCTGTTTTTTTTTTTTCCTTTTCAGGATTCTTTACTTGGGTTTTTAAAATGAACGCCCATATGTAACACTAAGGCCTCATCAATAGCCTGTCCCCCTGGGATCTGTACCACACACAGCTGAGCGCCTCACCACCTTCATGTCAGCAGACCACTCCGCACACCACCTCCAAACCAGGATAAATCAGCACTAATATCCTCTATCAGGAGAGACTGTCAAAATGTTTTCATTCCCCCACTATTCCCTGCGAGGGGATTTGCGTTGGCACTCAAATGGCAACAGCCCAACAGGTATCAGAGACTGCCCAGGGGCAGAGCTATTATTACGCTCTCTCTCTCTCTCCCTCTCTCTCTCTTTCTCCACACCCTTGAAAGATAGCACTACTATTTCTGTTTTCAACATATACATTTGCGATTCCTCATTTATTTTTAACCAGGACTTCCTATTACGTGCTTTGCCAAATATATCTGCGCCGTGCTGGAAATACAGTGTTTGTTTTGATTGCGCAGACACTCGGAATGGGTCATTCCCGAGGCCGACCTAGAACATGTACAGCAGCAGCAATCCCAGCATTCCTACAGTGCTGTATTGTTGGTACAAAACAAGGATAAAAAAATAAATAAAAAATAAAAACAAAGAGGTTTTCCCCTCCGCACTATCAATAGCTGTAACAGAAACTCCCTACTGTATTTTATAGATTACAGGGTTACAGGGAAAAAGGTTTGACACACTCTATAGGTCCTTTCTGAAAAGAGATCAATTCATTCACAGTGGAAGTACTTCCCCCCTGTTCCATGAAACATCTCAATAATATCTAGCTAAGCATGAAGTTAGAGATCACATATAGAAACACATAGAAACACTACTGATGGAATTTCATGCTAAAAGCAAGACGTAACTGTGATTCTGGATAATGGAGTGGGTGATTGATTTGTAGTCTGATTATAAATGTGTAGGTGTGTGGGTTTCATGTGTTTGATATTCTGTCATGCGCTGCCTCGTTCCATCCGTTTTCTCACAGACAGAATGTAGTTCGGGGAACCCCACAGGGGCTATTTAACGTCACAAATTTAAACGCAGTGGCAACCGTAAATAGATTCATGGTTTAGTTCAGAAGACTGGACATGGGATCGTGTTAACTGGATTTTAGCTTCTCATTAATCGCATTTTGAAAATTTTAAGATAAACCGCATTAGACATTCCCTTTAAGAGTCTCATAGGGTGGTTCTGTGAGAAAATAAAATCCTGGGAAAGCATTTAGATGGACTTACCGAGCATTTATAAACCAGTCTTACAAGGACAGCTGACTTGGTGTGTGTGCTACTGCCAACCAAAACACTTTCCCTGGGGTTCAATTTTAAAATGCTTACTCAATTAACTTCAAACTCTAATTAGAAATAAATGTTAAACGATAATCCCAAGATGAAACTAACAGAATTGCTAGGTGCCTTGTAAGTTGTTTGGTTCTGTTATTTTGCCATCTTTACTCTTTACCGACAGCTGTCTTATTTGGGCTGGGGGGGCGGTCCCTGGGGAACTCCTGGTTAAAGAGTACATTAGTGGTGAGGAGATGAAGGGTGATGAGAACAGACTCAAAGCCGACTCCCATGCACGATCAGCCGGTCCAAAATGTCAAGGACAGGACACGTGCTTATCATAGCTATCTAATGACACGATTCTGATCTGCGAGGCCCCAGCAGCCCGAAACTGGCGCGGGCGACTAGGCGTGACCCGGGCGTTAATTGCGACCGGCGTGGGCGAAATAGGAAAGAGAAACTCTTCTGCCAAGCTCATCACTTTTTCGGGGCAGCGGAGGCAGACAGCATTCCCAGACAGTGAGGGCCTCCGTCTTTATTATTTTGATCTATGAGAGAAAAATTGACACCTCTATTATAACCTCCCACAATTAAACAGGAGACAGATGCCCAGGTTGTTGTGTGGGTAAAGATTAGGAAAGTGACTTGTATAACTCCATGTGGCACGCCCGTTTCCAGGAAAATAAGAATTCAAAAAGGCAGTCACATGGAGACATTTGTACAATGTCTCCAAGATTACAGAGGTTTTAGAAAGGTAGAATTACCACATAGTAATTCATTGAAAATCAAAAATACTATCCACTGATTATGGATAGCTTTTTCTCAGCAGTAAAAAAATGATCTCTATCTTTATCTGTGACAAATAAAAAGTATAACATCTATGGTGGAATATGAAAGGGATGAGGAAACCAAACAAATGTTCCTCTCATAAAGTTTGAGAGTCCCTAAGTACACAACCAGCCCCCATCAGTAATGCTGGATAAATATTAATCTCAAGTCAGAAGAGTGCTTCATTTCACAGAATGTAAAAAATCAAACTCAGAAGATTAATTTAAAGTCAACACAACTGACATTTGACTGGGCCTAAAGGACATTTCTAATATTCCATCTATGTGACATGTTACCGAGTATCAGTGAAACAGCATGCCAAGACAGACTGTAACTCTTAGCTGAAGAAATGTTTCACATAGGAGAAGGGCACTGGGAATACTGAATGAGTCAGACTGTAATAACTTAAATAAGATCAACTGATCATGACGGAAATTTAACTACCGGTCTGTTTAATATAGTTCACGACACAATAATTTGCAATGCACATAATTTATAGTAGATTAAGATTAAGATTCAGATTAAGATCATGAAAGATAAAATGACAGATTTGGGCAAAATACTTGTCAGGACAATCAAAATACATGTGGTTGCACAGTGCCTTTTTAAGTATCAGCCAGTCAGATCCTTTTATATTTGCCTTCCTGGAGATTTGTCAATTACCCTTACAAAAAAATATAAATAAATACAAAATAAATTTTAACTCAGAAAAAAGGCAGCTCAAATTGAGCCTCCCAGAGGACCGATCCTCGGTGCAGCCAAGCGGTGTAATGTGGGCACCCTTCAGCCGTCTCAAATGTCAAACACGGCTTTATTGGATCAACCGAAGGAATCTGGCCTCTTGCCAGCCAAAAGTCAAGTCACTAAGTTAAGCATTTCCCAATTAAAATGTAATCTTTTCTTCATGTTGTCGTTCGTGCATATTAAACACAAATTAGGCCTCTGCCCCCCCCCCCCCCCTTTCAGATTAATCTCTCAGAGTTGGTTAATCGCCTGGAATCGCACTGAGCTGGTGGCGTTGCCACAGGGTGAGGTATGCGGTGTGCGGAACAGCCTGCTCTCTGTTAAACACGGCGGCAGGATTAGGAGTGGGCTCAGGCCTGATCTTGGCTTTCTTAACTGACCCCACAGTAACAACCAAAAGGAAACCTGGGCTCCCAGGTCACACCTTTTGATAGGTGCGGTCAAGCCAGTCCATATCATATCAGGGCAAAAATGAATGGGTTTACTTACTAAACATTTGGGGTTGTTGGATGATGTGTCGTATACATGGTAAGTATATGGTAAAACCACATGGACCAACGTGACAGCTCAGTTCAGCTACATCTTTAAAAGCAGACATTTCAGAACCCTATTATTGTCTGAATTCTGAAAGTGGCCTTTGTTACATATGAAAGACACTGACCAGTCTCCCTGCCAGGTTGCCAGATATAAAAAATACTCTAATAAAGGACATATAATATTTTATCATAAATAGCACAGAGTATTATAAAGTAAAACATTACTATAACATACTTCAATTTAGGGGTACTGAGATTGATTTGAAATGAAAGCAAGAGGAAGGTCACTGAATGCTTTACCTGTAGGAGACAACATAACAAACTGCAGTATTTTATTTGATGGACTATTCCTTTAAAGGATGTCTGTGAGCCGCAGAAGGGTTGCAGCAGCAGCACGATATGGACTCGGAGTGACACGTCCCTTTGTGGCCGTCTGCCTCTGTGTGACCCTCCTCATTATCTTGGTATGTTCCAATCAGAGATACGGGGCACTCGAGCCAGAATCTGTGTCAGAAACAGTCCAGACACACTTCTCCTGGTCTGCAGCCAGCAGGAAAAGTTGAGCAAACTTGTTTTGTTTTAACCAGTTGAGTTTAGTGTTGCTGTCGCAAGGTCGCTTAACACAAGATTCCACTCGCTCATTCCTTGAAGCGATTCCAACGGCGGGCTCAGTTTGGTTTCATTTATGCAATGGTTTGTTAATGTTAATTTTTACTATACTGTCATTTTCACTTAAGTCATTTCCACTACTTTCACTTTTCGTAACCATTGTCATCTACTTGATTGTTGTTGTGTTCTATTTAAAATGAAGTGATATCCATTTCACCTGTTAAAGCCAAAAGGTGGCACCTCTAGACAATAGCGTTTGAAATCTTGCAGGGTTTATGCGTAGCAATTCTGTAGCCATTCCCATCCTGTGAATATCAGTCACTTACATACCCTGAGACATTACAGCCATTTGTTGCCATTGTATTTTAACAAGACAACGGAAGGCTTTTGGAGAGCGCAAATTACTCCCTGGAAGGCAGTTCTGTCTTCTCTGTGTTCTCTTTCTCAGAAGAGCCACACTCCTTTCAGCCTCCTTCAGGTTATTCTGAGGAGTATAATTGATCAATCACGCTAATTGAACAGTCTGGACAGCTTGTTCGTGGCAGCAGATGTGCCTAATTTGCATTCATTAAAGACAGACGCTGTTCTGATTCAATGTGCTGATTGGGGTTGACAAAATTTATTAAAGTTCTTTTTCTTTTCATAAGGTTGTGTTTTTTTCCGGAGGTATTTTCAAACCACAAGTAATAGTACAAGGCTGAAGTATCTGCATGTACTGTGGCATTTTCCCCACTGGAAACAATGACTCGAGTGTGTCTCTGTGACAGTACCCTTGTAAAAGCAAATAAATATCCTGAAGGCATGTACACATAAACAGGGTTGGGGTCAATTCCATTTAATTCAGTCAATTCAGGAAATGAATTGAAATTCACTTCATTAATTGAAAAATCTTCCTAGAAAATGATGGACAATTTTCAGTTCATTCCCTGAATTGACTGAACCGAAATGGAACTGACCCCAACTCTGACACAGCCTGTCAAAGGAATCCAGTACAGTCAAACAGTCAAAATAGTGGTACTTACAGTTGAATATACCACACCACTATACAACTGTGAGGAAAATTAAAATGAATATTACAACATAATTTCTTCTCACATTCATTTAGCAGTCTCTGAGATTAACGTGGTTACATTGACAGCTGTGGATTAAGGTAAGGATTCCCAGGCTTCAGACATTCACCTACTCAAACTTCCCCTGCATCAAACTCTAGTTCTGTGTAAATAATGACTCCCTGCAAACACATCTGCAGTCTGCAGTCACTCCCCCCTTTGGCATGGAAAATAATAATGTCAATCTGCTTCATATGAATTATCTGTTTTATACTGGCTTCTTTGGCTCCTCCTTTGGCAGTGATGAGGATGAAGAAGACTTCTTTTTTAACTATCAAGCACCTGAATAGTGATCTCATTATAATTTAATATTTGTCCTCATCCCTAGCAGAAACCTAGTTTTTTGTTGTTTTTAAGAATGCAGAATTTTGATGTGTTGATCCATGTGGAGTTTTGATTCCTCTCACCCCTACAAAGGGTGGGGGACCCTGGAGCTGGACTGCTGCAGCAGTTCTAGCTTCATCCCAGCTCCTAATTCTATACCTGGACTGATGACTATGCACAAATGAATCCATCCAGGTGACAGCACAGTGGAGCTTCTTGATGCTGTAAGGGCTGCTTAGCCCGACTAACTGCGGCAGTAATTCTCTGGTGATGTCAAAGTATGGCTGCTGCCCACCACAAACTCCCCTGCCAGGATGAAGTCAACTCCCACTGGAACATGACCAAAGCGATGAATAAGAATCACTTATCAGTGTATCTTCCTCCCCAGGCCTGCAGTTCATGCTGACTTCCTTCCCAGCCTCTTTTCTGACGTCATTCCCTTGATACCCTTTTAGTCAAAGTTTTGACTTGCAGTCAAAACGGAACTGTTTCTAGAAGCAGACTTATTGCATATTTGTACTGCTCTGATAAATACATCTAACATGCTCAACATGGCACCTGATTTTCCCTAACCCACCCCCATTCTCTGAAAGGACAGGTGATGTGGCTGTAGCTTCAACAGACTTTTAGTAAAAAACAGAAAACTACACAGCATGAGAAGAAATATTGTCATCAGTTTCACAATCAGAAAATGCCATGAAATGAAATTACCATGTGACTTAGATTAAAACTGACTAGAATATAATATACATTTTTTCCACAAAAAATCACGTCAGTGGCATTTTCTTGCTTTATTACACAACAGTTCCAGTCCATTGTTCCTATTGGTCAATTTGCATTCCAGTCATGACAATTTTAACCAAAGTACCACGGGTTTGTACGTCGCTAAGAGCTACATTAATGAAGAAGGAACCATTTACCATCTCATTCAAGAAGTAAATTATTTTTGTATTAAGTCAAGAATTCAACTCTACTGTCTAACGTTAATATGCAACAAAGATGGCTCAAAAGCTCGTTCACTGGCTATCAAATCCAGCAGCACTCAGATAAGGCTATGAACATAACTATCATAATAGTATGGTAACAAGCCAGGTACTACATTCTTTAGCAGTTTCATTTAATCAATATAACTTGTTCAATTCAGTCTCTCTTCTTACTCCACATAGCTTAGTAGTTCACGTTAAGGTCAGCCAATTATCAGTTTGTTTTATGAAAGCAATATGGCACTCAAACGTCAGCTTTATTTCTAAGGGGAATATCATCTCCTTATAATTTTGTATCGTGAACTCCACTTTGTAAAACATAATGTATCATGAGCTAAATGTATCCACCTATGTCTAGTAACCATCTGAACAAAAATTTCTCTATTCAACCTTCATTGAAGACACAGGAATAAATCTCTAGTCTATTTGTAATATTCCTTCTGGGTTTTTTATGGATAGTTCTATTGAACAACCTATTAGGGAGCTCATAAGATAAGCCTTCCTGAAAACCACACTGAACAAAGACAGTGTACCGTGTTACCTCTGACTCCCATTACCAAGAGCTGAATTTGCCTGTATCAGCCCCTGATTTGTTTGTTCAAAAAGCCTGGCATGTCTAATGATACTTGAAAAGGTTTGTAAGACAAAAGGTGAACTTTTTTACATGTGGTCTGCGATTTGCAACATGCAGGCATGTTATTTAAATGACACTATGGGCAGGAATTTGACTAAACAAAGTTTCCTTTCTTCAGAGCCCCAAATAAGCCATTCATTTGATATCATTTGCTTCCATCATTTTACGATTTAAAATGTGTTCATTTTATTAACCAATTTGCTTGAATTTATTATGCACTCTACATTTATTTACACAAGGTAGTACAGTATTGAGGTGGAATGTTGTTGCAATGTTTAAGAAAAAAAAAACCCTGTACAGCAGGACAAATAAACACAAAATTCCTCGTGTGAAATTGATGTTACTGATTAGAAGGAATCTTCCACACAGTGGGCGCTCTGTATTTGAAATGGCATTCTAAGATTAAAGAGGAGGACTGTGTTATTCTGGCTGGCGAGGAAGATGAGGCTGCGTGTCTCTGTACGGAATGGAGGCATAATAAGATTACTTTAATTACCTGCAGCAGCATTTTCATTTGCGGCACAAATAAAATTTAATTAAAAACACAACGACTGTAAGCACAGGACATTGGGCAGCGAGATCCAATCGCAGATGTACATTATCCCGCTACCTCGGTTTACCTTGTTCCAACAAGCGTGTAGCCTTTCTGCTGTTACTGTGCATTCTTGCTCAGTGTTTACCCGTGTTTGGGCCTTCGGCAAGAAGCACGTCTTCAAGCCAAAGAAGTCTCAGAATTATCCTGCAAGCCCATACACGGCAGGGTTTGTAGTGCTAACCGTGATAATCATTTTTGGGTAAGTCCGCTTTGAATCAGCCACACTGAAAACAACACTTCTTCTAGTGTGCAGCAATGCATCCCTACCATTCTGAAAGGCATGAGGCATACCCTTGCAGGCTTATACAGATGACAGCATATTTCTTTGGAGGGTGTGACTTACAGCGTGTGTTTTCATTATGCATGACAGATAGAGGGTTTGGATATGTAGTTCTCTACCTGGAATTTTTGTTCGAAAATATAATTTAATCTAATTAAGCCATAATTAATTATGTGATCACCTATATAGTTATTAATATATTATGTATAGTAGTAAATAATAATAATAATAATCATCAATATGCTCTTTGAAATGTAATTGTACTGCACAAGAGATCACACAACATCAGTTGCTTAAAGTTTTTTCTTTGTTGCATGATAACATGCAAGCATGTTACAACTTACACACTGTGCAGCGTAAATCCAATACAACACAACACTATGACACAAGAGTGACACTATCTAAAAACCATTCTTTGTAAACTGCGCATAGATCCTCCTTGCAGTGAAGATGCATTATGATCAGTTAGTCCAGCCATGTCCCAGAAAGGTCAAATGTGCCAAACTGTGCTCTCTGGACAGAAACGGTCACTGATCTACAGTCCACAGTGCCAGGGGAAGCACTTTCGTTTCATCACAACAGGCTGGCGTGTTCGCTCAGCGAAAAGGGGGGTGGAAGATTAAGGTGTTTGCTGGTGGCCACGGCCTTGGCTACCGTACTCCTGATCCTTAGAGGCCCAGCGAGCTGCTCCGTTCAGCCTGCCCCGTAACATCCAAGGAGATGGCACGCCAATCACACCAGCCGTTTGGCGACTAAAAGCCTCCTTTTTACATCGGAGCTGCTGACCGGATAGCGGCCACGCAGAAACAGAGGGAGTCGCGGACGCGGCCCCCACAAAGGGAGATTTCATGCAACAGTTCACCTGTCGCCTGGGGCTCCCTGCCAAGATCGGGCCCTCCCTCCAGACCGAGCCCAGCGCCGGACTCCGGAGTGCAAGGCCCTCGCCTGCCAGCCAAGCTCCAGACAAACTCCATAGCCCTGCACTGGTTATCAAAACTGCGCCCCAGGCAGGCTTCCATCTGCGGAGCATGCCGCATCTGCTCTCCCCCGACTGCCCGGCCAGGCCTTTATCTACAGATGGTACTGCCGAGCAGGAATGTGACCTTTTATTTGGCATCTCGCATGGAACAGGAGCTCATGCTGCCCAGTGCAACTCTGGGGGAGGAGAGCGACAGGGTTGTGTGTGTGTGTGTGTATGTGTGTGTGTGTGTGTGTGTGTGGGGGGGGGGGTTAAGAGAAAGCAAAGCGGTGGGAGTATAAGGGGAGGTCGGCGTTCGGTATCCGAAAACGAGGATTGGGGCGCACTAAACGTTCTGAGCAGACATCATCTGTTAAATTAAATTTTTTCATTTCGATGTGTAAGTGTATTCATGTGAGGTCCATTTTGACCAGAGAGATCTATTCACTGCTTGCCCATTCAGTGTCTCTCTCTCTCTCTCTTTCATTCAGACTGCAAGGGAGACCAGAGGTTGCAACAGAGGTTCAGCAGCTGGACAAGGAGAGCAGAGAGGCCCTTCAGTGAAGTCTGGAATGAGGAGCAAATAATTGAGATCCACATTACAGTAGCTTTATACACCACATCAACAAGATATGTACTTACAGTGCCCTCCACCTTATACCCCTGATAACACAGGAACCAAAAACATAACAGAAAAAATGCATATACTTTAATCTTAATAGCTGACACCGTATATTTGTTTTAAAAAAACAACTTTCAAGAACAACTGATTTGGTGTGGCCTTAAGGTAAGTCAGTTACAAAATCCTTTAATGGCTCGTGTAAGCTATATAGCTATTATGTTCTTTATGACACAGCGCTCCGTTTTATTCAGTCTGTAGCACTCGCTGCCAACATCGTAAGGAATGGCTGTTTGTTAATGGTCTATGTCAAGATAAATCTGTGCTGTCATCCATTGGTAATCTCTGTACACTGTAAGGCTACAAGAAAATCCATTTACTGCGTCTCTTAAAGACCTTG